>NC_048581.1:22643992-22761492 GCF_013265735.2 Oncorhynchus mykiss | reverse complement strand
CCTGGCTAAATACCTTTGTTCCCCCATAAACAGGATGGGCAGAAAGTAGGCTCAGCTAACGAAGACACACTAAACCACTAGTCCGGTGTATGTTTGGTCAAAATATGATGTCTTTCCTTCCTTAAAGGGAAGGTTTGGTGGGGTGTTGGATGGTTATAATTTGAGTCCATTTTTTCCTTAATAAAGGGAAGGTTTGATGGGGTGTTGGATGGTTAAAATGTGAGTCCGTTTCTTCCTTAAAGGGAAGGTTTGGTGTGGTGTTGGACGGTTAAAATGTGAGTCCTTTTTCTGTGTCTGACCATGTCTGTGCCTGACCATGTCTGTGTCTGTGCCTGACCATGTCTGTGTCTGTGCCTGACCATGTCTGTGTCTGTGCCTGGCCATATCTGTGCCTGACTCTGTCTGTGCCTGGCCATATCTGTGCCTGACCATGTCTGTGTCTGTGCCTGGCCATATCTGTGTCTGTGCCTGGCCATGTCTGTGTCTGTGCCTGGCCATATCTGTGCCTGACCATGTCTGTCTGTGCCTGACCATGTTTGTGCCTGACTCTGTCTGTGCCTGACCATGTCTGTGTCTGTGCCTGGCCATGTCTGTGTCTGTGCCTGACCATGTCTGTGTCTGTGCCTGGCCATGTCTGTGCCTGACCATGTCTGTCTGTGCCTGACCATGTCTGTCTGTGCCTGACTCTGTCTGTGCCTGGCCATGTCTGTCTGTGCCTGGCCATGTCTGTGTCTGTGCCTGACCATGTCTGTCTGTGCCTGACCATGTCTGTCTGTGCCTGGCCATGTCTGTGTCTGTGCCTGACCATGTCTGTCTGTGCCTGACTCTGTCTGTGCCTGACCATGTCTGTCTGTGCCTGACCATGTCTGTGCCTGACCATGTCTGTCTGTGCCTGACCATGTCTGTGTCTGTGCCTGGCCATGTCTGTGCCTGACCATGTCTGTCTGTGCCTGACCATGTCTGTCTGTGCCTGGCCATGTCTGTGTCTGTGCCTGACCATGTCTGTCTGTGCCTGACTCTGTCTGTGTCTGACCATGTCTGTGCCTGACCCTGTCTGTGCCTGACCATGTCTGTGCCTGACCCTGTCTGTGCCTGACTCTGTCTGTGCCTGACTCTGTCTGTGTCTGACCATGTCTGTGCCTGACCCTGTCTGTGCCTGACCATGTCTGTGCCTGACCCTGTCTGTGCCTGACTCTGTCTGTGTCTGACCATGTCTGTGCCTGACTCTGTCTGTGTCTGACCATGTCTGTGCCTGACCCTGTCTGTGCCTGACCATGTCTGTGCCTGACTCTGTCTGTGTCTGACCATGTCTGTGCCTGACTCTGCCTGTGCCTGACCATGTCTGTCTGTGCCTGACCATGTCTGTGCCTGACCATGTCTGTGCCTGACCATGTCTGTGTCTGTGCCTGACCATGTCTGTGTCTGTGCCTGGCCATGTCTGTGCCTGACCATGTCTGTCTGTGCCTGACCATGTCTGTGTCTGTGCCTGACCATGTCTGTCTGTGCCTGACCCTGTCTGTGCCTGACCCTGTCTGTGCCTGACCATGTCTGTGTCTGTGCCTGACCATGTCTGTCTGTGTCTGACCATGTCTGTGTCTGTGCCTGACCATGTCTGTCTGTGTCTGACCATGTCTGTGTCTGTGTCTGACCATGTCTGTCTGTGCCTGACCATGTCTGTGCCTGACCATGTCTGTGTCTGTGCCTGACCCTGTCTGTGCCTGACCATGTCAGTGTCTGTGCCTGACCATGTCTGTGTCTGTGCCTGACCCTGTCAGTGCCTGACCCTGTCTGTGTCTGTGCCTGACCCTGTCTGTGCCTGACCATGTCAGTGTCTGTGCCTGACCCTGTCTGTGCCTGACCATGTCAGTGTCTGTGCCTGACCATGTCTGTGCCTGTGCCTGACCATGTCTGTGCCTGACCCTGTCAGTGCCTGACCCTGTCTGTGTCTGTGCCTGACCCTGTCTGTGCCTGACCATGTCAGTGTCTGTGCCTGACCCTGTCTGTGCCTGACCATGTCAGTGTCTGTGTCTGACCATGTCTGTGTCTGACCATGTCTGTGTCTGACCATGTCTGTGTCTGACCATGTCTGTGTCTGACCCTGTCTGTGTCTGACCATGTCTGTGCCTGACCATGTCTGTGTCTGACCATGTCTGTGTCTGTGTCTGACCATGTCTGTGTCTGACCATGTCTGTGTCTGACCATGTCTGTGTCTGACCCTGTCTGTGTCTGACCATGTCTGTGCCTGACCATGTCTGTGTCTGACCCTGTCTGTGTCTGACCCTGTCTGTGTCTGACCATGTCTGTGTCTGACCATGTCTGTGTCTGACCCTGTCTGTGTCTGACCCTGTCTGTGCCTGGCAATGTCTGTGCCTGACCATGTATGTGTCTGACCATGTCTGTGTCTGTGCCTGGCCATATCTGTGTCTGTGCCTGGCAATGTCTGTGCCTGACCATGTCTGTGTCTGTGCCTGACCCTGTCTGTGCCTGACCATGTCTGTGCCTGTGCCTGGCCATATCTGTGTCTGTGCCTGGCAATGTCTGTGTCTGTGCCTGGCAATGTCTGTGCCTGACCATGTCAGTGTCTGTGCCTGACCATGTCAGTGTCTGTGCCTGACCCTGTCTGTGCCTGACCCTGTCTGTGCCTGACCATGTCTGTGTCTGACCATGTCTGCGTCTGTGCCTGACCCTGTCTGTGTCTCTGTCTGTGCCTGACCCTCTCTGTGTCTCTGTCTGTGCCTGACCATGTATGTGTCTGTGTCTGTGTCTGACCATGTCTGTGTCTGTGTCTGTGTCTGACCATGTCTGTGCCTGGCAATGTCTGTGCCTGACCATGTATGTGTCTGACCATGTCTGTGTCTGTGCCTGGCCATATCTGTGTCTGTGCCTGGCAATGTCTGTGCCTGACCATGTCTGTGTCTGTGCCTGACCCTGTCTGTGCCTGACCATGTCTGTGCCTGTGCCTGGCCATATCTGTGTCTGTGCCTGGCAATGTCTGTGTCTGTGCCTGGCAATGTCTGTGCCTGACCATGTCTGTGCCTGACCATGTCTGTGTCTGACCATGTCTGCGTCTGTGCCTGACCCTGTCTGTGTCTCTGTCTGTGTCTGACCCTGTCTGTATCTCTGTCTGTGTCTGACCCTGAGCCTGTCTGTGTCCTTCTGATCATCTGCTCTGTTTATAATGTGGAGCCGCCCTGTGTGTCCCTGTGCATATCTTAAGTTGTTTATCATGCAAATGGGGGTACACTGTTCTGTTCTGTCTGCTCCTCCTAATGGTCCATAACACAAACAAACACACACACACACATACAGGATTACATTTTTCATAGAGACATCAGCACTGTTGGACTCTGCATTTCAAAAAGGGGATTGTGTGTGTGTGTGTGTGTGTGTGTGTGTGTGTGTGTGTGTGTGTGTGTGTGTGTGTGTGTGTGTGTGTGTGTGTGTGTGTGTGTGTGTGTGTGTGTGGCTGTGGCTCTCTCTCTCTCTCACTATCTCTATCTCTCTCTCTTTATCTCTCTCTCTCTCTGGACAAGGAGGATAGCAACAAACTCATAAGAGGAGCGTGAGGATGACGAAGAACGCCTTCATCAATCTCACTTCACGCAACACCACACACAAGCACAAACACAGTCACACCGCACACACTCACACCACACACACTCACACACACACTCACACATGATCCATTAGGCTTGTACTGTTAATAACAGGCCATTGCATAACGTTAGTGACCCAGTGATATCATGTGGAGACGTTACGCATCATGATCTAAATGAGCATAGAAAGATTGTAGAGGCAGCTGACTAGAGCCAAGAGGCATAGTGGGTCTGTGTGTGTGTGTGTGTGTGTGTGTGTGTGTGTGTGTGTGTGTGTGTGTGTGTGTGTGTGTGTGTGTGTGTGTGTGTGTGTGTGTGTGTGTGTGTGTGTGTGTGTGTGTGTGTGTGTGTGTGTGTGTGTGTGTGTGTGTGTGTGTGTATGTGTGTGTGTTGCTTAACAAACAGATGCATAATTACTGATAAAATACAAGAGGTCATTAGATTTGACAGAATAGAGGATAACTAGACCACAGCCCAACACAGATAGCATAGTGACATAGCCACTGTATTGTACATGGAGCTATATCTAGGCCTATGGGGTCCATACCAACGGACACTGTATTGTACATTAAAGGGATACTTCGGGATTTTGGCAATGAGTCCATTTATCTACTTCCCCCGAGTCAGATGAACTCGTGGATACCATTTATACGTCTCTGTGTTCAGTATGAAGGAAGTTAGAGTTAGTTTCGGGAGCCAATGCTAACTAGCGTAATGACTGGAGTCATTACACTAACACTAGTTAGTAATTGAGCTACCGATAGTTAGCAACTTCCTTCAAATCGCACGCAGAGATGTAAAAAGGGTATCCACAAGATCATTAGACTCAGGGGAAGTACTGTAGATAAAGGGCCTCATTGCCAAAATCCCAAAATAACCCTTTGTGCTATATCAAGGTCTTTGAGGTCCATACCAATAGACACTGTGTTGTACAGGGAGCTGTGTGTTTACCTATACCCCACTGTATTGTACAGGGAGCTGTGTGTTTACCTATACCCCACTGTGTTGTACAGGGAGCTGTGTGTTTACCTATACCCCACTGTGTTGTACATGGAGCTGTGTGTTTACCTATACCCCACTGTATTGTACAGGGAGCTGTGTGTTTACCTATACCCCACTGTGTTGTACAGGGAGCTGTGTGTTTACCTATACCCCACTGTGTTGTACATGGAGCTGTGTGTTTACCTATACCCCACTGTATTGTACATGGAGCTGTGTGTTTACCTATACCCCACTGTATTGTACATGGAGCTGTGTGTTTGCCTATACCCCACTGTATTGTACATGGAGCTGTGTGTTTACCTATACCCCACTGTATTGTACATGGAGCTGTGTGTTTGCCTATACCCCACTGTATTGTACATGGAGCTGTGTGTTTACCTATACCCCACTGTATTGTACATGGAGCTGTGTGTTTACCTATACCCCACTGTATTGTACATGGAGCTGTGTGTTTGCCTATACCCCACTGTATTGTACATGGAGCTGTGTGTTTGCCTATACCCCACTGTATTGTACATGGAGCTGTGTGTTTACCTATACCCCACTGTATTGTACATGGAGCTGTGTGTTTACCTATACCCCACTGTATTGTACATGGAGCTGTGTGTTTGCCTATACCCCACTGTGTTGTACATGGAGCTGTGTGTTTGCCTATACCCCACTGTGTTGTACATGGAGCTGTGTGTTTGCCTATACCCCACTGTGTTGTACATGGAGCTGTGTGTTTACCTATACCCCACTGTGTTGTACATGGAGCTGTGTGCTTACCTATACCCCACTGTATTGTACATGGAGCTGTGTGTTTACCTATACCCCACTGTATTGTACATGGAGCTGTATGTTTACCTATACCCCACTGTATTGTACATGGAGCTGTGTGTTTACCTATACCCCACTGTATTGTACATGGAGCTGTGTGTTTACCTATACCCCACTGTATTGTACATGGAGCTGTGTGTTTGCCTATACCCCACTGTATTGTACATGGAGCTGTGTGTTTACCTATACCCCACTGTATTGTACAGGGAGCTGTGTGTTTACCTATACCCCACTGTATTGTACAGGGAGCTGTGTGTTTACCTATACCCCACTGTATTGTACAGGGAGCTGTGTGTTTACCTATACCCCACTGTATTGTACATGGAGCTGTGTGTTTACCTATACCCCACTGTATTGTACAGGGAGCTGTGTGTTTGCCTATACCCCACTGTATTGTACATGGAGCTGTGTGTTTGCCTATACCCCACTGTGTTGTACATGGAGCTGTGTGTTTACCTATACCCCACTGTATTGTACAGGGAGCTGTGTGTTTACCTATACCCCACTGTGTTGTACATGGAGCTGTGTGTTTACCTATACCCCACTGTGTTGTACATGGAGCTGTGTGTTTACCTATACCCCACTGTATTGTACATGGAGCTGTGTGTTTACCTATACCCCACTGTATTGTACAGGGAGCTGTGTGTTTACCTATACCCCACTGTGTTGTACATGGAGCTGTGTGTTTACCTATACCCCACTGTGTTGTACATGGAGCTGTGTGTTTACCTATACCCCACTGTATTGTACATGGAGCTGTGTGTTTACCTATACCCCACTGTATTGTACATGGAGCTGTGTGTTTGCCTATACCCCACTGTGTTGTACATGGAGCTGTGTGTTTGCCTATACCCCACTGTATTGTACATGGAGCTGTGTGTTTACCTATACCCCACTGTATTGTACATGGAGCTGTGTGTTTGCCTATACCCCACTGTATTGTACATGGAGCTGTGTGTTTGCCTATACCCCACTGTGTTGTACATGGAGCTGTGTGCTTACCTATACCCCACTGTGTTGTACATGGAGCTGTGTGTTTACCTATACCCCACTGTGTTGTACATGGAGCTGTGTGTTTACCTATACCCCACTGTGTTGTACATGGAGCTGTGTGTTTACCTATACCCCACTGTATTGTACATGGAGCTGTGTGTTTGCCTATACCCCACTGTATTGTACATGGAGCTGTGTGTTTACCTATACCCCACTGTATTGTACATGGAGCTGTGTGTTTACCTATACCCCACTGTGTTGTACATGGAGCTGTGTGTTTACCTATACCCCACTGTGTTGTACATGGAGCTGTGTGTTTACCTATACCCCACTGTGTTGTACATGGAGCTGTGTGTTTACCTATACCCCACTGTGTTGTACATGGAGCTGTGTGTTTACCTATACCCCACTGTATTGTACATGGAGCTGTGTGTTTACCTATACCCCACTGTATTGTACATGGAGCTGTGTGTTTACCTATACCCCACTGTATTGTACATGGAGCTGTGTGTTTACCTATACCCCACTGTGTTGTACATGGAGCTGTGTGTTTACCTATACCCCACTGTATTGTACATGGAGCTGTGTGTTTACCTATACCCCACTGTGTTGTACATGGAGCTGTGTGTTTACCTATACCCCACTGTGTTGTACATGGAGCTGTGTGTTTACCTATACCCCACTGTGTTGTACATGGAGCTGTGTGTTTACCTATACCCCACTGTGTTGTACATGGAGCTGTGTGTTTACCTATACCCCACTGTGTTGTACATGGAGCTGTGTGTTTACCTATTGGGTATTTGTCATTTGGAGAACCCTCACTGATAAAACATTGAACTGAAAACCAGCCTCACCTCAGCAGAAGCATTGATAAGTTCAATGCAGCACACTACATTTCTTTATACTAAAGCCCGCATTTATAGACATAATTGTTTTTAGAAATGTTTATAATAACTCAAAAAGGAAAATTAAACTGTCAAACACACAAAGTTCATTTCCACCAACGTCTGTAAGACAGAACTATTTGTTTGAGCTGCTCATCATGGTTTTTTCTCTCGCTTGCTTCATTTAGCTGTGGTTAGACAACCGCCGTAAGAAGTCCTTAATTAACTAAATGAAGACTAAGAGAACCCTGACAATTAGCGGCTCGAGTAGGATTCCTCAAATAAATGCCTCTTCCTTGACAGTTCACCGTAATTACTTTCCTACACTTTTTCAAAATGTATTTTATATTTTAGCGCCAGAGTATGAGTTGGCAGGCATGTATTTGAGGGGAAGAGATATGTCTCTGTGAAAACCACAGCGAGATGGAGATACATCTAGCGAGACCACATGAGACGGAAACTAGGCTTGCGTCCCAAGTGGCACTCTATTCCCTATACAGTGCACTACTTTTGATCAGAGCCCACTATATACGGGCCCTGTATCAAAAGTAGTGGACTATTTAGGGAACATGGTTCCTTTTGGGACGCAGCCCTTTCTCTCTTTTTCCGTCTCTCTCTCCCTCTCTCTTTCTTTAGGAGAGCAGAATGGGAGTTATATTGGGCTTCTATCCCCATTGCAGAGATAAACTCAACGACCCGACACCCAGCAGTGCAGCAAGAACATCATATCTCATGGATATCCATCGCCACCAATCAAAATTGAACCCAACTCGAAGTCCATCTGCTCTGTGCAGTTTGGACTGTAAAATCCTTTTTGTGGTCTATGATCCAATAACCTTGCTTTTAAGCGTCACCAAAACAAAGGCACTTACTCACAACTAGGGTTGTAAAATTCCCAGGTTTTCACAAAACAATCCCGTTGGGAGAACAACGGTTTGAGGAATCCCTGTTTATTCCTTCCTGATTCCGGGATTCCGCCAACCTGGATTTCTGGAAACCTTAGGGATTTTGCAACCCTACTCACAACGTTAAAGTACCATCCAAGTATCGTCAACACCCAAACCTTACAGTAAACCTCAGACCCAAACACCTTGCTTGTCGCTTAAGTTCTTTACATCGGCAGCCCTATTTGTTACGATCGTCATCATCGTCGTCATGGTGACGTCATTACCTGTGATATTCTCCTGCTTGGGGATAATTCCGTGGATGGGCGTCGATAAACAATCCTCATCATCGTTGCGCGGCGACACCTGAACGGCTACCTCCAAGGGGCGCCTCGACGGGTGTTTGTCTCGGCATTTGTTTGAGGAGGGACGGGGCGAGGCGAGGGGAACGGCGGAGGGCGACCGCCTGTGCCCGTCGTCTAACGTCTTGTCCGTGCAGGGGGCGCCGCGGCACTGCCGCCTCTTGTGCTCGATGAAGAGCAGGATGTGGGCAAGAGGGAAGCGGGCGTGGCACTGGCCACAGGTGAGCAGGTCCTGGTCCCCCTTGAGGAGGATCCTGTTGTCCCCATGCTGCCCCAGCCTGGGGTGGTCCTCGTGCTCCTCGTCTGGGGGGAGAACGGCCAACAGGGGCTCAGCTGGAGAGGGGAGATAGACAGTTACACTTCTATACAGAATACATGACAGGGTTGAAATCTACATAGAGGACTATGACATTTCATCCAAGGCAGCTGACAAACTATGGAGGAGAGTTAGATACTTAATAGACCGTGGACACAAAACACTGATTGAGAACTACACTCAAGTATCATTTCAAGGAAGAGTGAGACACGGTATATAGGTTATTATAGTGTTGCAAATCTGCATATGCATCTCTTGCTACCGTTTTTAGGACTATTATTACTGATAATATAGAAGGCACAACCAACGAAGAGAGGGGAATGAACATCCAGTAGCAGGCCCGTAGAATCATATTCGATTCTATTACAGTCCTATCGTTTTAACGACTAATATCAGTGTTATTGTCATGATGATTTCCAGTGTTATAATGAATATCACCATAATCTAGAAGGCACCTGTGGTTTATAGTGATTGCATTTCCAGGTGATGCACTGTCTTAGAAAAGGTATGAGAGACGGATTTGAAAGGGGGGAAGGAAGGAAGGAAAGTAGGGAGGAAGGAAGAAGACTTGGACAAGACTACAGCACTGTTTTTCAATAAGCCTGCCAGTGACACCGTTCAGTCAGCGTGCTGCTCGCTGCCTGAACGATTAAGGCGCTTGACCCTCTTTATTGTGCTGCCAATCTCGCGTTTTTAATGAACCTAACACCTCGGAGAATCAAAAAATAGATTCTAATTTGAGTTCAAGATGATTGGACCCCATTTCCGTTAAAAGTGCTGGGATCTCGTGAACCGAGGTTAGATATTGAGGGGTGTATGTGGAGTAGGTCCCTTATGTATACACGCAGTCAAGGAGCATTTTTTTTTTTTAAATAGTTCATCTAGCTACAGTAAACGACATCTCGAGGCCCAACTGGGATGTTAAGATAAAATGTGATGAATTATCGCTGTCTGTTCTGAACCTTAAATTCTGTGTCGGGTCAGACGAGAAGGAGGCGGGGAGGAGGGGCTGAAGGAATATTTTTCCTTTTAATTTGTGTTGAATTCCTACAGCTTATGCTGTCAGGACATAGCAGTCTGACTGAGGCTCTGTGCGAAAAAGTCTACCTTCAAACGCAAATAATCACATTTGTTGTATCGGCAACTGGTTACAAAAATAAGTTAACATTTTTTTTAAGTACATATTATTCCTCAACATCCAAGTGAGCACCAGAATTTCAACTGACTGAACTTAATCAAATAACTACTGAAATGAGGCGATAGGCTATTTAAATAGCTATTACCTAATTATAACATGGTAATGATCCCTTATTTCAAGTACCCTAGCTGCTATTGCAGGGATTCATACAACGCAGCCTACATGGACAAGGAGGAATCTTACTTGAACGGAAGCTGTTTTTCTATAGGCCATAACGAGCTATTCAAATACTTCAACCTATGCATGTAAATAACAGAGTATTTAATTTGAATAATTTGACCATGCATTTGCCAGTAAGGCTGTAATCCTATAGGCCTATACGTCTGTCTCATTTGTCATATTTGAATGATGAACTAGGTCCCTCGTGAGAATGTGGATATAACTAAGGATTTGGCAATTAGGGTACATTTTTTGTCATATTTTGACATTTAATTGAAAGAAACTGTGATAGACTAAGATTTTGTTGAAATAGGGGACTAATATACCTGGAAGAGTGAATAGGCATGCAATATGCTCTAGGGTCCAATGTGAGACTACTTAACTGAAAACTACGCATATCACAGAGGTCGCTCACAGTGGCCTATGGATGTTTGAAATGATGTCACATTTTGCCTACTGATCACTTCTTGCAGAAAATAAAACGTTCTCAGATGGCCATTGTTTTATCCATCTTCGAATGAAATGGAAAATACTGAATATCCTTGAAGAAATCTATTGAAATGATTCACTTTTAATTTATTTGGAATACTATAATAGGTCTATTGATTAGATATCACCGTGGCATAACAAGGAACATCAAATATACGACCACGAACAACTGCGCTTGGTCTAGTAGGCAACGTAGACAAAGCAATAAAGTAGCCTAGATCAAGTTCAAGTTCATCGACGTGTATGTCCACAATCATATTCTGCCCCCTACCGGCACCGTCCATAGATATACTATAATTGAAGGCATTTGTTACGAGAACCTAATTTGCTTCCTCCGAGAATTGAATGGCAAAAGAGAAACAACCGGGTGGAAACATTGTAGCGATTTACACAATATGTGGAACAAAACTTTTTATATATATATATATATACGGAAAATCATATTATTTAAACTAGTTTCTAAATGATATAGCCCCCGGTAACGTAAAAAAAGGAAATGAGCACAGTTGAAATCATGCCATTATACACCACGGCATAAACAGCATAAAAGCAATATCTTATTGAATATACATGTATAACTCATAAATGACTCTAAAACACCACTTCAGTATGCCTGTCCAAATGTAATAGGTTATTGCATAAAAGCCTCCCGTGTCCCCTCTCTGAAAATTAACCTCTTCGTTAAATGTAACGTAGCGTCCAATAGTAGATGTAATCGAACGTCTCCAATTGTTCCAATGCTTATTGCATCCATTCACATTAACTCACGGTGTAAACGATAACAATGTAATCGGATCACTAGGTTATACGGGGGTGCAGTTATTCTTGGATCGTGAACTCCTATATCCCTCGATATCAACGCTGGCTACGTTCCACACACGAGGTCTTCTGTATGGGCTATGAGTATGTAAACACCCCGTTCTCCCCATTCAAAAAAAAAGAAAACATCTCTCGAAAAAAAATATACGCTATCAAAACAAATAGTAATAACAAAGTGGAATTGCTTATTTGGGGATACACTTTGCTTTTCGTAGCGTATTCCATGTCGGAAACTGATATGACTAAATATAAATATTCACAGGATACCTTGATAGGCAAAAAGGTATCCCTCCACTACAGCCTAGATGTCCTTTAATAGCGAAAGAAGCCTGTGTTGTAGCATCGGCACATACATGTAAAATAGCCTTATACGTTATTGTTTACCAAATATACAATATTTTCCAAGGTCCAACTTTTTTCGATAGAAAGTTATCCGATTCAATGACGGCGTTCTTGACACGCTTTTAGGTTATGTCCACGGGTCCGCGTCAAGTCCAGTTGCCCACAAACATTCTCCAAATACTTTGAGAAGAGGCTGCTGTGTGTTCTTGTTTACCAGATTATAAAATAAGCAATTTTCAATTCTACTTACGCGAAAACTCCCGCTTGCTCAAGTGCTGGGGTTTGCCTTGCTTGCGGCGAGACATGTTGGTAAGTGGTGGCGTTCAGCTTAGTTCACATTGGCAGAGGCGTCCTACAACGTAATAGACTCCAGATAAAATATCTTCATCGATGCGTTTGACATCCAAAAAAATGAATTATAGATCACATCACGATGACGCGCGGGGTACGGGCTGTGCGGCAGTCTTCATGACTTTTTTGCAAAGACAGAGAGAGGGATATGAGCAAAGCCCCCTGAGCTGCAAGTTCAAGTGCGGACGTGACGTTCCTACGAACTTGAACGTCAGTCGATGGATGGACATAGAGATACAACACATGGGCAGGGCAACGCTGGGGAGTAGGAGGTGGAGAAGGAATAACAAAACCAATGGACAGTCATTACTGGATCCGTACATGAAAAAAGAAAGGGACCCCGAAGACGCCAATGGACAGAGAGATCAGGGGGGCCGGGCCAATAGAGAAGGAGAGGGAGAGAGAGAGGTTGGAAATGAACGTGAACCTTGGGAGACAGCACATCCAAGTGGAAGGATTCTTGGCAACAAATATGGAGAAAATATAGGACCATTGCATATGAGCATAAGAATAAATATGAACCATTACCCTATTACTGCATGGAAAACAACAATTTATAGTGGAGAGGAAAGGATGCGAGTGCACTTTACGGATCGATTTAATTGGATATAATAAAGTAAATAGTCCTAATTAATTCATTTTGGACATGGATCTCCGTGCCTTCGGTAACCAATGGGTTAAAGAAACGTATGTTACAATGATACAGCCCGATAGGCTATACGCTTTATTAAATAGGCTATATTTAAGAATGTCATATTTTAGCAGTCCATAGGCTACCACCATATTTTAGCAGTCCATAGGCTACCACCATATTTTAGCAGTCCATAGGCTACCACCATATTTTAGCAGTCCATAGGCTACCACCATATTTTAGCAGTCCATAGGCTACCACCATATTTTAGCAGTCCATAGGCTCCCACCATATTTTAGCAGTCCATAGGCTCCCACCATATTTTAGCAGTCCATAGGCTACCACCATATTTTAGCAGTCCATAGGCTACCACCATATTTTAGCAGTCCATAGGCTACCACCATATTTTAGCAGTCCATAGGCTACCACCATATTTTAGCAGTCCATAGGCTCCCACCATATTTTGTCCACTAAATAATACTCTAATGTTGGTTCTTGCGCAAAAGCACTCCACATCTTGCACTGACGACATACTATTACGACGTCACATAATAGGCATACATTCAATTTTAAAGGTTAATACATCATAAAATAACTAGGCCTATCAAATCATTAGAGTTTATTGGTAGTGATACCATCGGTGTTCCCGAAGACTGTCAACACCAATGGGCCAATCACAGGCCTTTAATTAACAGGCAGGTTCCTTCATCAAAGTGGACACTTTTGACATTTGAATTTACTTTCAAAACATGTCGACATGAGAAAATAGATATTCGTATTGTTTTTGCTATCGGATGATCTAGTTCACACTATTTACTATTCAATGAAGTAAAATAGCCTCCAGTAAAATACAGATATTCTGTGGGCTACAGTACACCTGTTAGTATTTGTTTCTCACGGACTTGAGTTATCTTGAAGATAATTCATAGGCTACTACTTCACAGAAATGTATAAACATATATATATTTGACATTCTTCTCTTCATTGCTTTAATACCCTTTGCATTATTATTTTGTTTTTTAAGTTTAACCTACATTTCCCATATGAACAAAAGTCGACAATAATAAAATAAGTAGCCTAATTAACAAATAGGTCATTGTATGTGTTCATTTTGTGCTTTTCCCTCATAAGGAAATGTATTGGTGTAGTCTAATCCACATGCGTAAAGTTATCGTTGCCCACTGAGATAAAAAAAAAGAAAGATCTACGACATATTTCTGTTCATATGGCCCACTGTTAGTGTAATATAGTGTAACATTTCACACAATGTAAACATGCTAATTGAAATGTTTGATACATCGTAACATAGCCTAAATTACAGGCGAGCCAAACAAACAAAACAGGCTAAAACTGGAGATGTTATCAGCCTTGCAGAAGTGTTTTTGTTTTAGTTTTTGGAAACGAAACTATTTTAATGTAAGCAGTGTGCGCTTTGACAGGCTACTGTTGACAGCTTACTTGCGCTCGGCCTCTGCGTCTTAGGCACCCTGTGGTAGCGTGTAGCCTGCTACTGCACCATCACACGTCTGTCTATACAACGGCGCTTTCTAGCGGTCCTTTGCTAATACTGCGAAGGAGACATTGTTTGAAGCCCACCCTGCACTTTATGTTATCTTCCAGTGGATGATGCTAAAGGATCAGAGTAGAATCCACATCTGCCTCGCAAAGTGCTTGCTCCTGTAGCCTATAGTTTACATTAGACACAGTTCAACACAGTTCAAAGAGCCATTCAACATCGTTTAATGTAAACTATTTCCTGTGTACTTTGTACAGATTATTGTATTATTAATGAATTGTTATTATCAATTCAGTGTTCTAATTGGAACCCGTTCTACTTCTATGTGCGCATAAATTAACAGCAGTTGCCTGGATATTAAACTAAGTCCCAGTCCGCAGGATCCGCAGTCCAGAGCATCCGGCGATGATCCACGGGTCAGTGCTACAAGAGTACTCGGAGTAAAGAAGGGGGGGGGGGGGGGGGGGGGGGCGTACCTTAGTTATCTTTGTTTTCTTTATTATTTTGGTTAGGTCAGGGTGTGACATGGGTGGTTTGTTTAGTTTTTGTATGTCTAGGGGTTTTCTAGTCTAGGTGTTTGTCTATGGTTGCCTAGATTGGTTCTCAATCAGAGGCAGCTGTTTATCGTTGTCTCTGATTGGGAACCATATTTAGGTAGCCATATTCCTTGGTTATTTTGTGGGTTGCTATTCTATGTTTAGTTGCCTGTCTGCACTAGCCATATTAGCTTCACGGTTCGTTTTGTTGTTTTGTTCAGTGTTCGTTCTTCTATTAAATAAGTGTACGCTTACAACGCTGCGCCTTGGTCTCCTCATCATGACAACCGTGACACTCATTTCATACAAGCACATTTGTTTCCATGAGAGGTTCTCAATAGGCCTGCTCAACTCTTGTCTTCCATCCTCTCCTCGCTTCAAATTGAAAAAGGTCAAAGGTAACAGAGAGGAGCCAGTCATCTGTATATATATATATATATATATAGTGCCTTCAGAAAGTATTCATACCCCTTGACTTATTCCACATTCTGTTGTGTTACAGCCTGAATTCAAAATGGATGAAATATTTTCTTCTCACCCATCTACACGCTATGCCCCTTAATGACAACGTGAAAACACGTTTAGAAATGTTAGCAAATGGATTGAAAATGAAATACAGAAATATCTCATTTACGTAAGTATTCACACCCCTGAGTCAATACGTGTTAGAATCCCCTTTGGCAGCAATTACAGCTGTGAGTCTTTCTGGGTAAGTTTCTAAGAGCTTTGTACACCTGGGTTGAACAATATTTGCACATGATTATATTCAAAATTTGTCAAGCTCTGTCAAGTTGGTTGTTGATCGTTGACCTTGCCATAGATTTTCAAGACGATTTAAGTCAAAACTGTAACTAGCTCACTCAGGAACATTCAATGTCGTCTTGGTAAGCAACTCCAATGTATATCTGGCCTTGTGTTGAAGGTTATTGTCCTCCTGAAAGGTGAATTTATCTCCTAGTGTCTGTTGGAAAACAGACTGAACCAGCTTTTCCTCCAATACTTTCCCTGGGCTTAGCTACATTCCATTTATTTTTATCCTAAAAAAACTCCCTAGTCCTTGCCAATGACAAGCATTCCCATAACGTGATGCAGCCATCATCATGCTTGAAAATATGAAGAGGTACTCTCAGGACATAAAGTTAATTTCTTAGACAATTTTTTTGCAGTATTACTTTAGGTTGTTAATGCAAACAGGATTCACGTTTGGGAATATTTTTTATTCTGTACAGGCTTCCTTCTTTTCAGAATTAGATGTTCATCCATGTTTGTTCCAAACTCCACACTTGACGTGTTTAAGGTTAAGTTTAGGCATTAACTCTGCATTTTTAAGGTTAGGGTTGCGTTTAGGCATTAACTCTGAATGGTTAAGGTAAGTGTTAAGGTTTGGCATAGGCTTAAAACAAAAACGAAATACCAAAAAATGATTCTATCACTGGACTTGAACGTGCAACCTTTCATATTAAAGGCAGATGCTTACACCCATCTAAAATCTAATTTCCACACAACAAAACCAAAACGTACTTGAAGGTAACAGCCCTCACTGTTTCCCCTAGTGGCCGGGTTCCACATCATCTCCCAACGTCCTCAGACATGGATGGACATCGAATTCTGACTTGTATCACAGGTGACCTGCCTGCATCCTCAGTTTTCTCCTATCACAGCCATTAAAGTCTGTAACTGTTTGAAAGTCACCATTGGCCTCATGGTGAAATCCCTGAGAGGTTTCCTTCCTTTCCAGCGACTGTGTTAGGAAGAACGTCTGTATCTTTGTAGTGACTGGGTGTATTGATACAGCATCCAAAGTGTAAGTAATAACTTTACCATGCTCAAAGGGATATTGTAAATGACCCTCCCACTTTGTCTGCTGTATTCTCTCTTTGTTCTTGTTTCCTTATTAGGATGCCGGTGGGCGGAGTTGGGAGGGTCATCAGCTACATGGGAAACACCTGGGCCCGGTGTGTCCCAGGATAAATACACCACTTCCCCATTCATGGAGGAGACTCTCTCCATGCAGACACCTTTCTAGATTTTGTTGTGTATCTTGGTGGCCTTTTGGTTGTTTGCTTTGGCACCTTTCAACACCCTGCATTATCACATTCATGCATGCAAAACACTCACTTACACTACTGATTATACACACCATTATATATTGTACTTAGTTTACTTTATTTAATAAATATATATTTTGTTACTCCTTATCTCCACGTTGTCTCCCTTTTGTTACGGGCTTTGAGCAGGTTCGTGACAAGATTCAATGTCTTCTTTTTTAAATCCATCTACCAATAGGTGTCCTTCTTTGCGAGGCATCGGAAAACCTCCCTGGTCTTTGTGATTGAATCTGTGTCTGAAATTCAATGCTCGACTGAGGGACCTTACAGATAATTGTCTGTGTGGGGAACAGAGATGAGGTTGTCATTCAAAAAAGTCTGCTTTGCAACAGACACTGGGAGACAAATTCACCTTTCAGCAGGACAATAACCTAAAACACAAGGCCAAATATACACTGGATTTGCTAACCAAGTTGACATTGAATGTTCTTGAGTGGCCTAGGTACAGTTTTGACTTAAATCGACTTGAAAATCTATGGCGACTTGGAAATGCTTGTCTATCAATGATCAACAACCAACTTGACAGAGCTTGAATAATTAAAAAAATAATAATGTGCAAATATTGTACAAATCCAGGTTTTCACTTTGTCATTATGGGGTATTGTGTGTAGATGGGTGAGAATAATATAAATATTTTTAGTCAATTTAGAATTCAGCCTGTAACACAACAAAATGTGGAATAATTCAAGGGTTATGAATACTTTCTGAAGGCAATGAGCATTGGTGCGTGCATTTTTGTCTCTGACTGTCTGTCCGTCTGAGTGTCTGCTCCTCTCTCGTCTACCCCCGCCTGTGTGCCTGCCCGTTCTCCAGTCCAAGCCCGTGTCACAGTGAGCCAGGAATGATGGATGACAATCGAGCCAGACACGGAGTGAACAAGATAAGATTGCATTGTACAGCTGAAAAATCTATAGTGAATAGAGACTAAAACAAGACCTACGTCCCACTGGTATGGCAGGCTGCCAGGTCCAATCCCTGAGCCCCCTCCATCACCACTAACACCTGTCCCAGAGGGTGGCATGTTGCCCACATGGGGGAGAGGAGTCACCTAGCTGGGGGTTTCCTTCTTAGGACAGTTGGGGGAGGAATAAAACAGATACGTGTAAAAAGTAGTCAGTGGACCACACTAAGTAAAATATGCGCGTTTGTTTAATACAATAATAACATTCTTCATTGAACTTCCAGTCTTTCTCTAATCACAAGTTTTCAGGTCTATAAAAAAAAGTTTTTTTAAATTAATGGTCCATAGCTTTCCTATGGGTCCTCTAACAGAATCTTTCTGGAATGAAACAGCCAACTTGGCTTGGTTCTGGGGCAGTGGACCCTCTCCCCATAAACTAGAATAGAGTGTCACCACCCAGCACCGGAGTAAGTATTGCTTTCTCTCTCTTTCCTAAATGTTTTTTTACAATAACAGCAGTGGAATGGGACTTTAACGACTAGTTTTATGCCCTGATTAATATGGTGGCAGAGAGAGGTCATTAGTGTGTTGAACTGGGCTGTGGTTCTGACTGCTAACGAGGAGAAGGGGGGTGTCCAATGCTGATTCGGTTGAGAAAAACTTCTTCAAGACAGTGCGATCTGTTTGCGGTCCCAGACCTGTTTGTGCTGTCTTGCCAACTCCCATGGACTTTGAGGCAAGACAGCACAAACAGGTCTGGGACCACAGGATGTAAAAACATAGTTGTCAGGGAGGAAATAACAATAATAGTAATAATTAGGTGGGCGAATACATTTGTTGTATTTTACACATGTACAAGAGTGTATTATATACATTTGTTGTATTTTACACATGTACAAGAGTGTATTATATACACTTGCCAATTGGAAATGTGTTTTTTACATATCCAAACTTCCCCAGAGACACCATCTGAGAGCGGGGGATACAGTGACATAGTCAGACAGATAATTATAGTGGAATTATGGTGGTGTATAGTAGTGGTACATTATTGTAATGCTAATATAACAACTCGTAGTCTGTCAATTATGACATTATTTAAATACAAACTATACTATTGTGAGATGAAATTGCAATTCCATTCTATCCTAACAAGGTTGCATATGATATAATATATTGGGTCATTAGGTATTGGCCTACTGTATCTCATATTGATCCATCTGGGGTTTGTGGACTGGAGCCAATTGACCGGATAGTTGTCGTCTTGCAGTCTCTGCTCTATCTGACCCGTGACTCAGTGTGGATCGAACATGGAGCGAGAGAGGGATGGAGAGAGGGATGGAGAGAGAGATGAAGTAGGAGGAAAAGAAAGAGGACACTTTAAAGAAGAGCATAGACATCAGTGAATTGGAAATTAGTTCATTTCCATTGATCGTCTGATGCTTGTTTTACATTTCTGAAATGATCAACCTTGCAATGTTCCACAGACGTAATCCTGCTTGGACATGAGAAAGTGGTACTTACATTATCAACCAGTAGGTGGCACTGTGAGTTACTGTATCATGACTACCAGGTACCCCATGTGATTTACCTGGTTCACTCAGAATACACTCAGATAAGCACATAATGTTGAGCTGAGGGAGGTTTTCCACTCTAGATAGAATACATTGAGACAACTATATAATGTTGAGCTGAGGGAGGTCTCCACTCCAGATAGAATATATTGAGATAACTATATAATGTTGAGCTGAGGGAGGTTTTCACTCTAGATAGAATACATTGAGATAACTACATCATGTTGAGCTGAGGGAGGTTTCCACTCTAGATAGAATACATTGAGATAACTATATAATGTTGAGCTGAGGGAGGTTTCCACTCTAGATAGAATACATTGGGATAACTACATAATGTTGAGCTGAGGGAGGTTTCCACTCTAGATACAGAGTACATTGAGATAACTACATAATGTTGAGCTGAGGGAGGTTTCCACTCTAGATAGAATACATTGGGATAACTACATCATGTTGAGCTGAGGGAGGTTTCCACTTTAGATAGAATACATTGAGATAACTATATAATGTTGAGCTGAGGGAGGTTTCCACTCTAGATAGAATACATTGAGATAACTACATAATGTTGAGCTGAGGGAGGTTTCCACTCTAGATAGAATACATTGAGATAACTACATAATGTTGAGCTGAGGGAGGTTTCCACTCTAGACACAGTACATTGAGATAACTACATAATGTTGAGCTGAGGGAGGTTTCCACTCTAGATGGAATACATTGAGATAACTATATAATGTTGAGCTGAGGGAGGTTTCCACTCCAGATAGAATACATTGGGATAACTACATAATGTTGAGCTGAGGGAGGTTTCCACTCTAGATAGAATACATTGAGATAACTACATAATGTTGAGCTGAGGGAGGTTTCCACTCCAGATAGAATACATTGAGATAACTATATAATGTTCAGTTGAGGGAGGTTTTCCACTTTAGATAGAATACATTGAGATAACTATATAATGTTGAGCTGAGGGAGGTTTCCACTCTAGATAGAATACATTGAGATAACTACATAATGTTGAGCTGAGGGAGGTTTCCACTTTAGATAGAATACATTGAGATAACTATATCATGTTGAGCTGAGGGAGGTTTCCACTCTAGATAGAATACATTGAGATAACTACATAATGTTGAGCTGAGGGAGGTTTCCACTCTAGATAGAATACATTGAGATAACTACATAATGTTGAGCTGAGGGAGGTTTCCACTCTAGACACAGTACATTGAGATAACTACATAATGTTGAGCTGAGGGAGGTTTCCACTCTAGATAGAATACATTGAGATAACTATATAATGTTGAGCTGAGGGAGGTTTCCACTCTAGATAGAATACATTGAGATAACTACATAATGTTGAGCTGAGGGAGGTTTCCACTCCAGATAGAATACATTGGGATAACTACATAATGTTGAGCTGAGGGAGGTTTCCACTAGATAGAATACATTGAGATAACTATATAATGTTGAGCTGAGGGAGGTTTCCACTCCAGATAAAATACATTGAGATAACTACATAATGTTGAGCTGAGGGAGGTCTCCAGAGTTTACACTGTAGGTGATCTATGGAATCAGACTTTGAATATCAAACAGGGAAGTGTTTATACAGCTAAAACTGATGTAGGATATCCATCAATATTATAGCATTATGGTAAATATGGGATCGAGGGACCAGAATTCTAATTGGTTCCCCAAATGTCGAGAGAGACAGAGAGATATAGAGACAGAGAGAAAGAAGAGAGAGAGCGAGACAGAAAGAGAGAGAGAGAGAGATAGACAGAGAGACAGACAGAAACAGAGACAGAAAGAGAGAGAGAGAGCGAGAGCAACAGAGCGACAGACAGAGAGAGAGCCCCCCCCCTGTACAGTAATCAGCATACAGCAGCCAAATGTAATGTATGCGGTGAATGTGTGCGACAGACAGTGTGCAGGTAGGACACAGATTGAACGGTTGTGTGTTTATGTGTGTGTATCCGTGCGTGTGCCTGTGTGTGTGTGACAGATTTAAGAGTCATTCTGAGGGGACAGCAGCAGCAGCAGGGCTGAAGGGCTGAAGGTCCTGGCCTTAGTTAATTATTGACACCATAGAACATTCAGATTTGTGCAGGGCTCAGCATACATGTCACTTCCTGTTGCCAAAACACACCTCATTATGTAAAGGAGGTATAGGTTTAGAACTATCTGTCTGTCTGTCTCTGTCTGTCTGTCTGTCTGTGTGGGGTGTGTTTTAGTTAGGAGAGTAATCTGGTCAGATGTGACACCTTTGGAAACGAGTTTCACTTGGGAGAAAGAGAGATACAGAGAGACAGAAAGATGACAAAACTCCTGCCCTTTCTGTCCCTTTTTCACAGTAACCCTGTTTTCAGAGCCGTAGAGGAAGTTTGTTCTTCATTGACAACCTATCCACCGTACAAGCTATACTCTCTCCCCTCTGTCTCTCAATCACTCCTTCCTTCAGCTCAATCCGTCCAGACTGCCAGGGCTCCATCAGGATGATGTCAGCTGGGCTATAGATGCTGAGTGCGTATCATCATATGTGCTCTGCCCATGTGGAAGGCGACAGCCATCTCACACCAAACCCTCACCGCTCAGGTTATCTGACAGGGTTTTTAGTGCATGGGCCAGAGGCAGTGTAAGGTCTACGACCCCCTACTGGCTTTGCTCCAGGACCTGCAGGCCACCAGGGCTCTGACCATCATTCACCGTAGTGGTGAAGTAATTACAATTTAGCAATTAAACAATGGAGTGATAGATGTGCAGAAGATGAATGTGCAAGTAGAGATACTGGGGTGCAAAGGAGCAAAAAATAAATAACAGTATGGGGATGAGGTAGTTGGATGGGCTATTTACAGATGGGCTATGTACAGGTGCAGTGATCTGTGAGCTGCTCTGACAGCTAGTTCTTAAAGTTAGAGAGGGAGATATGAGTCACCAGCTTCAGAGATTTTTGCAATTCGTTCCAGTCATTGGCAGCAGAGAACTGGAAGGAAAGGCGGCTAAAGGAGGAATTGGCTTTTGGGGGTGACCAGTGAAATATACCTGCTGGAGCGCGTGCTACGGGTGACCAGTGAGCTGAGTTAAGGCGGGCTTTACCAAGTAAAGAGAGACCTGAAGCCAGTGGGTTTGGCAACGAATATGAAGAAAGGGTCAGCCAACGAGAGCATACAGGTCGCAGTGGTGAGTAGTATATGGGGCTTTGGTGACAAAACTGATGGCACTGTGATAGACTGCATCCAATTTCCTGAGTAGAGTGTTGGAGGCTATATTGTAAATGACATCGCCGAAGTCAAGGATCGGTAGGATAGTCAGCTTTACGAGGGTATGTTTGGCAGCATGAATGAAGGATGCTTTGTTGCGAAATAGGAAGCCAATTCCAGATTTAACTTTGGATTGGAGATGCTTAATGTCAGTCTGGAAGAAGAGTTTACAGTCTAGCCAGACACCTAGGTATTTGTAGTTGTCCACATATTCTAAGTCAGAACCGTCCAGAGTAGTGATGCTGGACGGGCGGGCTGGTGCGGTCAGCAATTGGTTGAAGAGCATGCATTTAGTTTTACTTGCATTTAAGAGCAGTTGGAGGCCACGGAAGGAGAGTTGTATGGCATTCAAGCTCATCTGGAGGTTAGTTAACACAGTGTCCAAAGAAGGGCCAGAAGTATACAGAATGGTGTTGTCTGCGTAGAGGTGGATCAGAGAATCACCAGCAGCAAGAACAACATCATTGATGTATGCAGAGAAAAGAGTAGGCCCAAGAATTGAACCCTGTGGCACCCCCATTGAGACTGCCAGAGGTCCTGACAACAGTCCTTCCGATTTGACACATTGAACTCTCTGGGAAGTAGTTGGTGAACCAGGCGAGGCAGTCATTTGAGAAACCAAGGCTGTTGAGTCTGCCGATAAGAATGTGGTGATTGACAGAGTCGAAAGCCTTGGCCAGGTCGATGAATACTGCTGCACAGTATTGTCTCTTATCGATGGCGGTTATGATATCGTTTAGGACCTTGAGTGTGGCTGAGGTACACCCATGACCAGCTCGGAAAGCAGATTGCATAATGGAGAAGGTACAGTGGGATTCAAAATGGTCGGTGATCTGTTTGTTAACTTGGCTTTTGAAGACCTTAAGAAGGGCAGGGTAGGATAGATGTAGTTCTGTAACAGTTTGGGTCTAGAGTGTCACCCCCTGACCACAGCAGATTTCCAATCTTTGGGGATCTCAGACGATACGAAAGAGAGGTTGAAAACGCTAGTAATAGGGGTTGCAACAACTGTGGCGGATAATTTTAGAAAGAGAGGGTCCAGATTGTCTAGTCCAGCTGATTTGTAGGGGTCCAGATTTTGCAGATCTTTCAGAACATCAGCTATCTGGATTTGGGTGAAGAAGAAATGGGGAGGCTTGGGCAAGTAGCTGTGGGGGGTGCAGGGCTGTTGACCGGGGTAGGGGTAGCCATGTGGAAAACATGGCCAGTCGTAGAAAAATGCTTATTGAAATTCTCAATTATTATAGATTTATCAGTAGTGACAGAGTTTCCTAGCCTCAGTGCAGTGGGCAGCTGGAATGAGGTGCTCTTGTTCTCCATGGACTTTACAGTGTCCCAGAACTTTTTGGAATTTGTGCACATTTCTGTTTGAAAAAGCTAGCCTTTGCTTTCCTAACTGCCTGTGTATATTGGTTCCTAACTTCCCTGAAAAGTTCCATATCTTGGGGGCTATTCGATGCTAATGCAGTACGCCACAGGATGTTTTTGTGCTGGGCTATATCTGTTCCTGGTTCTACATTTTTTGAATGGGGCATGCTTATTTAAGATGGTGAGGAAAGCACTTTTAAAGAATAACCAGGCATACTCTACTGATTGAATGAGGTCAATATCCTTCCAGGATACCCGGGCCAGGTCGATTAGAAAGGCCTGCTCGCTGAAGTGTTTAAAGGGAGCGTTTGACAGTGATGAGGGTTGGTCATTTGACCGCAGACCCATTACGGACGCAGGCAATAAGGCAGTGATCGCTGAGATCCTGGTTGAAGACACCAGAGGTGTATTTGGAGGGCAGGTTGGTCAGGATGATATCTATGAGCGTGCCCATGTTTACCGATTTGGTGTTGTACCTGGTAGGTTCATTGATCATTTGTGTGAGATCTAGCTTAGATTGTAGGACGGCCGGGGTGTTAATTAAGCATGTCCCAGTTTAGGTCACCTAACAGTACGAGCTCTGAAGATAGATGGGGGGCAATCAACTCACATATGTTGTCCAGGGCACAGCTGGGGCAGAAGGTGGTCTATAACAAGCAGCAACGATGGGAGACTTGTTTCTGGAAAAGTGCATTTTTAGAAGTAGAAGCTCAAATTGTTTGTGCACAGACCTGGATAGTATGACACAACTCTGCAGGCTATCTCTGCAGTAGATTGCAACTCTGTCCCCTATCTTGTGGGAAAATGTTATAGTTAGGGATGGAAATTTCAGGATTTTTGGTGGCCTTCCTAAACCAGGATTCAGACACGGCTAGGACATCTGGGTTGGCAGAGTGTGCTAAAGCAGTGAATAAAACAAACTTCGGGAGGAGGCTTCTAATGTTAACATGCATAATACCAGGGCTTTAACGGTTACAGAAGTCAACAAATGAGAGTGCTTGGGGAATGGGAGTGGAGCTAGGCACTGCAGGGCCTGGATTAAATGTGGAAATGTGGAAACAATGAAGGGACCTAAAGACTTTCCAAATGCACTGTTTAACTAGGCAATTAAACAATGCCGTACTAACTCATTTTTCTAACTTGATCACCAATAACCAGAATAATTTGAGTCTTCTTTTCGACCATTGATTGCCTGATAAATCCTACCTCCGCATGCAGTGCTTTATTTGTAAATCGAAAGGTCCCAGAACACATAGGGAGGGGGAGTATCCGGGGTGCTCTGAGGTCCCGGAACACATTGAGAAAAAAAGTGTCAAACACAACGTAGCAGCACAGTAAACAGTGTAAACAGCCAAGTAGCCTACTATCTATGGTGGTGAAACAGACAGCACTCTCCAAAGTGATAATTAATTCAAAGCATTTTAGATGTCACTGTAGTATGCCCACATACTTGAGTATATGGCTGCGGGGCTTTACACAAGTCCCAATTTCTAGACATCCATTTTTAGACGTTGTTGCAGAACACACACCATCTGCACACAGACACAGCAGAGGGGCTGACAAGACCCACGTTCCATATCATTTTCAAGACATCAATGTAGCAGTAGAACAAGTATCACAATATCGGAAGATAAAAATTTAATCAATGTAGACTGCAGCAGAACACACATATGAGGATAGGCCTCCTGCCTATTCAGTCTTATGGCTTAGGGGTAGAAGCTGTTAAGGAGCTTTTTTGGTCCTAGACTTGGCGCTCCGGTACCACTTGCCGTGCTCTGGAACAGGTTTTAATCAAGTATCTCTCTGTATGTTGCTCCGTTCATCTTTCCCTCAATCCTGACTATTTTCCCAATCCCTGTCGCTGAAAAACATCCCCACAGCATGATGCTGCCACCACCATGCTTCACCATAGGGATGGTGCCAGGTTTCCTCCAGGTTTCCTCAGGCCAAAGAGGTCCTTCTTGGTTTTATCAGACCAGAGAACCTTGTTTCTCTGGACCACAAAACACACACACACACACACACACACACACACACACACACACACACACACACACACACACACACACACACACACACACACAGACACACACACACACACACACACACACACACACGACAATTCAGTCAATTCATTCAGCAGAAGAACTGAATCTCTGATTCAATAATTTAAAAAGGACATTGATTTTCAATTATAATTTTCAATTCTGGAAAAGGAATTTCAATTAACCTCCTGAGTTGACAGAATTTGATCAATGCAAGTGTGTTTACATACACAAAAACTGTCCGCAGGAAGGCAGATGTGAAGTAAAATTCCATTTCATCTTACTGTGCCGGTGGGCAGGAAGGTTGGTCATTATGACAGGGGAATATGTGACAAAATACACTATCTATACAAAGAATGTGGATACCCTTTCAAGTGGATTCGGCTATTTCAGCCACACCCGTTGCTGACAGGTGTATAGAATCGAGCACACAGCCATGCAATCTTCATTGACAAATATTGGCATTAGAATGGCCTTACTGAAGAGCTATCTGGAGTGAACAATCACGCTTCACCATCTGGCAGTCTGATGAACAAATATGGGTTTGGCGAATGGATGTAAGGAGAACGCTACCGGCCTCAATCCATAGTGCCAACTGTAAAGTTTGGTGGAGGAGGAATAATTGTCAGGGTCTGTTTTTCATGGTTCGGGCCCCTTAGTTCCAGTGAAGGAAAATCTTAACGCTACAGCATACAATGACATTCCAGATGATTTTGTGCTTCCAACTTTGTTGTAACAGTTTGTGGAAGGCCTTTTCAGGTTTCAGCATGACAATGCCCCTGTGTGCAAACCGTGGTCCATACAGAAATGGTTTGTCGAGATCGGTGTGGAAGAACTTGACTGGCCTGCACAGAGCCCTGACCTCAACTCCATTGGACACCTTTGGGATGAATTGGAACGCCGACTGCGAGCCAGGCCTAATTGCCCAAGATCAGTGCCCAACCTCACTAATGCTCTTGTGGCTGATTGGAATCAAGTCCCGGCAGCAATGTGGAAAGCATCTAGTGGAAAGCATTCCCTGAAGAGTGGGGGCTGTTATAGCAGCAAAGAGGGGACCAAATCATATGCCCATGATTTTGGAATGAGATGTTCGACGAGCAGGTGTCCACATACTTTTGGTCATGTAGTGTCTCTAAAGGATTGCATTATTCAACAGGCTTTCCAAACGTGGGTCTGTTGAAGACCCACCTCTTCTCTGCTTACCTCATGTCAAAATAAGAATCCGCCAAATGTTATTCCTCGTTTGTCCACATATGGCGCATGTGCAGGATTTTTATTTTGGTAAGCAGCTCCAAGGAGCTCCCGCAACCTTTTCTTGCAGTCTCTCCAATGCAAAGGAGGCTGGTGGGAGGAGCTGTAGAAGGACGGGCAAATTGTAATGTCTGGAATGGAATCAATGGAGCGGAGTCAAACGTGATAGGAGTGAAAGGAGGTGTGAAAAGAAGAGAAGACGAAAGAAGAGAAGGTGAAGTGTGTTTCTCACAGATTCAGTGCATCTGAAGGCCACCTGACACAGACTAACACAGATTAAGACACGGATTAAACCACTCGATTTGGAACATAACTCTGAACAAAACGTGTTAGTGCATGCATGTGCATGTGTGTATCGGTCTGCCTATCTGTTTGTGCGTTTGAGTCTGTGCTCTTGTCTCTCTATATCCGTCTATGTCCCTGACTGTTCTCCAGTCTAAACCCGTGTCACAGGGTGAGCCAGGAATGAGGCATGACGATGTAGCCAGACACGGCGTGAACCAGATGAGATTGCATCGTTCAGCTGAGAAATCGACACTGGATAGAGACTGAAACAAGGCCTACGTCCCTCTGGCTTGGCAGGCTGCCTGGTCCTGTCCCTCAGCCCAGTCCATCTATCCTCCATCACCACTACCACTACTACAAGGCCAGGGGGTGGCAGGGTGCCCGTTTGGGGTTACCATTCTAGCTTAGCTTGGTAGAAATGTCTGCACAGCACAATCAATGGTACCCTTTCGGTATCTCTGGGTACTGGGCGAATGGATTATCCTTTACACTCCGTCTCTCTCTCTCTCTCTAATGGTCCAGCAGACTCACAGATGTTCTGGGTCCACAGAATAACAGAGTACCTTGGCTTGGTTCCAGGCAGTGGGCCCTCTCCTCTCTCCATACACTAGAAGACGGTGTCAACACCGAAGCGTGCGTTGCCCTCTCTCTCCTAAACAGTTTCACAATAACAGCAGTGGAATGGGACTTTAATGACTCGTCTTGTGTCTCAATCAATACGATGGCAGAGAGGGGTTGTTAGCGGGTTCAACCAGACCATGGTGCTGACCGCTAACAAGGAGGAAAGGACTGTCGTGCTGATTGGGTAGAGAGAAACGCCCTTAAGCCTAAAGGTACATTTGGAAGCGATGATAAAGTGAGAGAGATATTTGTGTGGTATTACAGTCAATAGTGTCACAGTATAACAATGCTAATTAAAAAATATATGTATTTCACCTTTATTTAACTAGGTAGGCAAGTTGAGAACAAGTTCTCATTTACAATTGCGACCTGGCCAAGATAAAGCAAAGCAGTTCGACACATACAACGACACAGAGTTACACATGGAGTAAAACAAACACACAGTCAATAATACAGTATAAACAAGTCTATATATGATGTGAGCAAATTAGATGAGATAAGGGAGGTAAAGGCAAAAAAAGGCCATGGTGGCGAAGTAAATACAATATAACAAGTAAAACACTGGAATGGTAGATTTGCAGTGGAAGAATGTGCAAAGTAGAAATAAAAATAATGGGGTGCAAAGGAGCAAAATAAATTAATAAATAAAATAAATACAGTAGGGAAAGAGGTAGTTGTTTGGGCTAAATTATAGGTGGGCTATGTACAGGTGCAGTAATCTGTGAGCTGCTCTGACAGTTGGTGCTTAAAGCTAGTGAGGGAGATAAGTGTTTTCAGTTTCAGAGATTTTTGTAGTTCGTTCCTGTCATTGGCAGCAGAGAACTGGAAGGGGAGGCGGCCAAAGAAATAATTGGTTTTGGGGGTAACCAGAGAGATATACCTGCTGGAGCGTGTGCTACAGGTGGGTGATGCTATGGTGACCAGCGTGCTGAGATAAGGGGGGACTTTACCTAGCAGGGTCTTGTAGATGACATGGAGCCAGTGGGTTTGGCGACGAGTATGAAGCGAGGGCCAGCCAACGAGAGCGTACAGGTCGCAATGGTGGGTAGAATATGGGGCTTTGGTGACAAAACGGATTGCACTGTGATAGACTGCATCCAATTTGTTGAGTAGGGTATTGGAGGCTATTTTGTAAATGACATCGCCGAAGTCGAGGATTGGTAGGATGGTCAGTTTCACAACTAGCGGTATCAAGTTTACCATCCCGTAGCGAGTATGAAATGATAAGTATTCTAGACATTTGTACAGCGTACTGTATTTTTACTAGATGTATTTTTAATATTGTAGTCTTTAAAACCTTATGCCATTACAAACTATAATATTATGACATTGAACTATGATGACATTCAATCACTTCCATAGATGCAGATGATATAATATATTGGGTCATTAGGTATTGGCCTACTGTATCTCATATTGATCCATCTGGGGTTTGTGGACTGGAGCCAATTGACCGGATAGTTTTTGTCTTGCAGTCTCTGCTCTATCTGACCCGTGACTCAGTGTGGATCGAACATGGAGCGAGAGAGGGATGGAGAGAGGGATGGAGAGAGAGATGAAGTAGGAGGAAAAGAAAGAGGACACTTTAAAGAAGAGCATAGACATCAGTGAATTGGAAATTAGTTCATTTCCATTGATCGTCTGATGCTTGTTTTACATTTCTGAAATGATCAACCTTGCAATGTTCCACAGACGTAATCCTGCTTGGACATGAGAAAGTGGAACTTACATTATCAACCAGTAGGTGGCACTGTGAGTTACTGTATCATGACTACCAGGTACCCCATGTGATTTACCTGGTTCACTCAGAATACACTCAGATAAGCACATAATGTTGAGCTGAGGGAGGTTTTCCACTCTAGATAGAATACATTGAGACAACTATATAATGTTGAGCTGAGGGAGGTCTCCACTCCAGATAGAATACATTGAGACAACTATATAATGTTGAGCTGAGGGAGGTTTTCACTCTAGATAAAATACATTGAGATAACTACATCATGTTGAGCTGAGGGAGGTCTCCACTCTAGATGGAATACATTGAGATAACTATATAATGTTGAGCTGAGGGAGGTTTCCACTCTAGATAGAATACATTGAGATAACTACATAATGTTGAGCTGAGGGAGGTTTCCACTCTAGATGGAATACGTTGAGATAACTACATCATGTTGAGCTGAGGGAGGTTTTCACTCTAGATGGAATACGTTGAGATAACTACATCATGTTGAGCTGAGGGAGGTTTTCCACTTTAGATAGAATACATTGAGATAACTATATAATGTTGAGCTGAGGGAGGTTTCCACTTTAGATAGAATACATTGAGATAACTATATAATGTTGAGCTGAGGGAGGTTTCCACTTTAGATAGAATACATTGAGATAACTATATAATGTTGAGCTGAGGGAGGTTTTCACTCTAGATAGAATACATTGAGATAACTACATAATGTTGAGCTGAGGGAGGTTTCCACTCTAGATGGAATACATTGAGATAACTATATAATGTTGAGCTGAGGGAGGTTTCCACTCTAGATAGAATACATTGAGATAACTACATAATGTTGAGCTGAGGGAGGTTTCCACTCTAGATAGAATACATTGAGATAACTACATAATGTTGATCTGAGGGAGGTTTCCACTCTAGACACAGTACATTGAGATAACTACATAATGTTGAGCTGAGGGAGGTTTCCACTTTAGATAGAATACATTGAGATAACTATATAATGTTGAGCTGAGGGAGGTTTCCACTCTAGATAGAATACATTGAGATAACTACATAATGTTGAGCTGAGGGAGGTTTCCACTCTAGATAGAATACATTGAGATAACTACATCATGTTGAGCTGAGGGAGGTTTCCACTTTAGATAGAATACATTGAGATAACTATATAATGTTGAGCTGAGGGAGGTTTCCACTCTAGATAGAATACATTGAGATAACTATATAATGTTAAGCTGAGGGAGGTTTCCACTCTAGATACAGAGTACATTGAGATAACTACATAATGTTGAGCTGAGGGAGGTTTCCACTCTAGATAGAATACATTGAGATCACTATATAATGTTGAGCTGAGGGAGGTTTCCACTCTAGATAGAATACATTGAGATAACTACATAATGTTGAGCTGAGGGAGGTTTCCACTCCAGATAGAATACATTGGGATAACTACATAATGTTGAGCTGAGGGAGGTTTCCACTAGATATAATACATTGAGATAACTACATAATGTTGAGCTGAGGGAGGTTTCCACTCCAGATAGAATACATTGGGATAACTACATAATGTTGAGCTGAGGGAGGTTTCCACTAGATATAATACATTGAGATAACTACATAATGTTGAGCTGAGGGAGGTTTCCACTCCAGATAGAATACATTGAGATAACTACATAATGTTGAGCTGAGGGAGGTCTCCAGAGTTTACACTGTAGGTGATCTATGGAATCAGACTTTGAATATCAAACAGGGAAGTGTTTATACAGCTAAAACTGATGTAGGATATCCATCAATATTATAGCATTATGGTAAATATGGGATCGAGGGACCAGAATTCTAATTGGTTCCCCAAATGTCGAGAGAGACAGAGAGATATAGAGACAGAGAGAAAGAAGAGAGAGCGAGACAGAAAGAGAGAGAGAGAGAGATAGACAGAGAGACAGACAGAAACAGAGACAGAGAGAGAGAGAGCGAGAGCAACAGAGCGACAGACAGAGAGAGAGCCCCCCCCCCCCCCTGTACAGTAATCAGCATACAGCAGCCAAATGTAATGTATGCGGTGAATGTGTGCGACAGACAGTGTGCAGGTAGGACACAGATTGAACGGTTGTGTGTTTATGTGTGTGTATCCGTGCGTGTGCCTGTGTGTGTGTGTGACAGATTTAAGAGTCATTCTGAGGGGACAGCAGCAGCAGCAGGGCTGAAGGGCTGAAGGTCCTGGCCTTAGTTAATTATTGACACCATAGAACATTCAGATTTGTGCAGGGCTCAGCATACATGTCACTTCCTGTTGCCAAAACACACCTCATTATGTAAAGGAGGTATAGGTTTAGAACTATCTGTCTGTCTGTCTCTGTCTGTCTGTCTGTCTGTGTGGGGTGTGTTTTAGTTAGGAGAGTAATCTGGTCAGATGTGACACCTTTGGAAACGAGTTTCACTTGGGAGAAAGAGAGATACAGAGAGACAGAAAGATGACAAAACTCCTGCCCTTTCTGTCCCTTTTTCACAGTAACCCTGTTTTCAGAGCCGTAGAGGAAGTTTGTTCTTCATTGACAACCTATCCACCGTTCAAGCTATACTCTCTCCCCTCTGTCTCTCAATCACTCCTTCCTTCAGCTCAATCCGTCCAGACTGCCAGGGCTCCATCAGGATGATGTCAGCTGGGCTATAGATGCTGAGTGCGTATCATCATATGTGCTCTGCCCATGTGGAAGGCGACAGCCATCTCACACCAAACCCTCACCGCTCAGGTTATCTGACAGGGTTTTTAGTGCATGGGCCAGAGGCAGTGTAAGGTCTACGACCCCCTACTGGCTTTGCTCCAGGACCTGCAGGCCACCAGGGCTCTGACCATCATTCACCGTAGTGGTGAAGTAATTACAATTTAGCAATTAAACAATGGAGTGATAGATGTGCAGAAGATGAATGTGCAAGTAGAGATACTGGGGTGCAAAGGAGCAAAAAATAAATAACAGTATGGGGATGAGGTAGTTGGATGGGCTATTTACAGATGGGCTATGTACAGGTGCAGTGATCTGTGAGCTGCTCTGACAGCTAGTTCTTAAAGTTAGAGAGGGAGATATGAGTCACCAGCTTCAGAGATTTTTGCAATTCGTTCCAGTCATTGGCAGCAGAGAACTGGAAGGAAAGGCGGCTAAAGGAGGAATTGGCTTTTGGGGGTGACCAGTGAAATATACCTGCTGGAGCGCGTGCTACGGGTGACCAGTGAGCTGAGTTAAGGCGGGCTTTACCAAGTAAAGAGAGACCTGAAGCCAGTGGGTTTGGCAACGAATATGAAGAAAGGGTCAGCCAACGAGAGCATACAGGTCGCAGTGGTGAGTAGTATATGGGGCTTTGGTGACAAAACTGATGGCACTGTGATAGACTGCATCCAATTTACTGAGTAGAGTGTTGGAGGCTATATTGTAAATGACATCGCCGAAGTCAAGGATCGGTAGGATAGTCAGCTTTACGAGGGTATGTTTGGCAGCATGAATGAAGGATGCTTTGTTGCGAAATAGGAAGCCAATTCCAGATTTAACTTTGGATTGGAGATGCTTAATGTCAGTCTGGAAGAAGAGTTTACAGTCTAGCCAGACACCTAGGTATTTGTAGTTGTCCACATATTCTAAGTCAGAACCGTCCAGAGTAGTGATGCTGGACGGGCGGGCTGGTGCGGTCAGCAATCGGTTGAAGAGCATGCATTTAGTTTTACTTGCATTTAAGAGCAGTTGGAGGCCACGGAAGGAGAGTTGTATGGCATTCAAGCTCATCTGGAGGTTAGTTAACACAGTGTCCAAAGAAGGGCCAGAAGTATACAGAATGGTGTTGTCTGCGTAGAGGTGGATCAGAGAATCACCAGCAGCAAGAACAACATCATTGATGTATGCAGAGAAAAGAGTAGGCCCAAGAATTGAACCCTGTGGCACCCCCATTGAGACTGCCAGAGGTCCTGACAACAGTCCTTCCGATTTGACACATTGAACTCTCTGGGAAGTAGTTGGTGAACCAGGCGAGGCAGTCATTTGAGAAACCAAGGCTGTTGAGTCTGCCGATAAGAATGTGGTGATTGACAGAGTCGAAAGCCTTGGCCAGGTCGATGAATACTGCTGCACAGTATTGTCTCTTATCGATGGCGGTTATGATATCGTTTAGGACCTTGAGTGTGGCTGAGGTACACCCATGACCAGCTCGGAAAGCAGATTGCATAATGGAGAAGGTACAGTGGGATTCAAAATGGTCGGTGATCTGTTTGTTAACTTGGCTTTTGAAGACCTTAAGAAGGGCAGGGTAGGATAGATGTAGTTCTGTAACAGTTTGGGTCTAGAGTGTCACCCCCTGACCACAGCAGATTTCCAATCTTTGGGGATCTCAGACGATACGAAAGAGAGGTTGAAAACGCTAGTAATAGGGGTTGCAACAACTGTGGCGGATAATTTTAGAAAGAGAGGGTCCAGATTGTCTAGTCCAGCTGATTTGTAGGGGTCCAGATTTTGCAGATCTTTCAGAACATCAGCTATCTGGATTTGGGTGAAGAAGAAATGGGGAGGCTTGGGCAAGTAGCTGTGGGGGGTGCAGGGCTGTTGACCGGGGTAGGGGTAGCCATGTGGAAAACATGGCCAGTCGTAGAAAAATGCTTATTGAAATTCTCAATTATTATAGATTTATCAGTAGTGACAGAGTTTCCTAGCCTCAGTGCAGTGGGCAGCTGGAATGAGGTGCTCTTGTTCTCCATGGACTTTACAGTGTCCCAGAACTTTTTGGAATTTGTGCACATTTCTGTTTGAAAAAGCTAGCCTTTGCTTTCCTAACTGCCTGTGTATATTGGTTCCTAACTTCCCTGAAAAGTTCCATATCGCGGGGGCTATTCGATGCTAATGCAGTACGCCACAGGATGTTTTTGTGCTGGGCTATATCTGTTCCTGGTTCTACATTTTTTGAATGGGGCATGCTTATTTAAGATGGTGAGGAAAGCACTTTTAAAGAATAACCAGGCATACTCTACTGATTGAATGAGGTCAATATCCTTCCAGGATACCCGGGCCAGGTCGATTAGAAAGGCCTGCTCGCTGAAGTGTTTAAAGGGAGCGTTTGACAGTGATGAGGGTTGGTCATTTGACCGCAGACCCATTACGGACGCAGGCAATAAGGCAGTGATCGCTGAGATCCTGGTTGAAGACACCAGAGGTGTATTTGGAGGGCAGGTTGGTCAGGATGATATCTATGAGCGTGCCCATGTTTACCGATTTGGTGTTGTACCTGGTAGGTTCATTGATCATTTGTGTGAGATCTAGCTTAGATTGTAGGACGGCCGGGGTGTTAATTAAGCATGTCCCAGTTTAGGTCACCTAACAGTACGAGCTCTGAAGATAGATGGGGGGCAATCAACTCACATATGTTGTCCAGGGCACAGCTGGGGCAGAAGGTGGTCTATAACAAGCAGCAACGATGGGAGACTTGTTTCTGGAAAAGTGCATTTTTAGAAGTAGAAGCTCAAATTGTTTGTGCACAGACCTGGATAGTATGACACAACTCTGCAGGCTATCTCTGCAGTAGATTGCAACTCTGTCCCCTATCTTGTGGGAAAATGTTATAGTTAGGGATGGAAATTTCAGGATTTTTGGTGGCCTTCCTAAACCAGGATTCAGACACGGCTAGGACATCTGGGTTGGCAGAGTGTGCTAAAGCAGTGAATAAAACAAACTTCGGGAGGAGGCTTCTAATGTTAACATGCATAATACCAGGGCTTTAACGGTTACAGAAGTCAACAAATGAGAGTGCTTGGGGAATGGGAGTGGAGCTAGGCACTGCAGGGCCTGGATTAAATGTGGAAATGTGGAAACAATGAAGGGACCTAAAGACTTTCCAAATGCACTGTTTAACTAGGCAATTAAACAATGCCGTACTAACTCATTTTTCTAACTTGATCACTAATAACCAGAATAATTTGAGTCTTCTTTTCGACCATTGATTGCCTGATAAATCCTACCTCCGCATGCAGTGCTTTATTTGTAAATCGAAAGGTCCCAGAACACATAGGGAGGGGGAGTATCCGGGGTGCTCTGAGGTCCCGGAACACATTGAGAAAAAAAGTGTCAAACACAACGTAGCAGCACAGTAAACAGTGTAAACAGCCAAGTAGCCTACTATCTATGGTGGTGAAACAGACAGCACTCTCCAAAGTGATAATTAATTCAAAGCATTTTAGATGTCACTGTAGTATGCCCACATACTTGAGTATATGGCTGCGGGGCTTTACACAAGTCCCAATTTCTAGACATCCATTTTTAGACGTTGTTGCAGAACACACACCATCTGCACACAGACACAGCAGAGGGGCTGACAAGACCCACGTTCCATATCATTTTCAAGACATCAATGTAGCAGTAGAACAAGTATCACAATATCGGAAGATAAAAATTTAATCAATGTAGACTGCAGCAGAACACACATATGAGGATAGGCCTCCTGCCTATTCAGTCTTATGGCTTAGGGGTAGAAGCTGTTAAGGAGCTTTTTTGGTCCTAGACTTGGCGCTCCGGTACCACTTGCCGTGCTCTGGAACAGGTTTTAATCAAGTATCTCTCTGTATGTTGCTCCGTTCATCTTTCCCTCAATCCTGACTATTTTCCCAATCCCTGTCGCTGAAAAACATCCCCACAGCATGATGCTGCCACCACCATGCTTCACCATAGGGATGGTGCCAGGTTTCCTCCAGGTTTCCTCAGGCCAAAGAGGTCCTTCTTGGTTTTATCAGACCAGAGAACCTTGTTTCTCTGGACCACAAAACACACACACACACACACACACACACACACACACACACACACACACACACACACACAGACACACACACACACAGACACACACACACACACGACAATTCAGTCAATTCATTCAGCAGAAGAACTGAATCTCTGATTCAATAATTTAAAAAGGACATTGATTTTCAATTATAATTTTCAATTCTGGAAAAGGAATTTCAATTAACCTCCTGAGTTGACAGAATTTGATCAATGCAAGTGTGTTTACATACACAAAAACTGTCCGCAGGAAGGCAGATGTGAAGTAAAATTCCATTTCATCTTACTGTGCCGGTGGGCAGGAAGGTTGGTCATTATGACAGGGGAATATGTGACAAAATACACTATCTATACAAAGTATGTGGACACCCCTTCAAGTGTATTCGGCTATTTCAGCCACACCCGTTGCTGACAGGTGTATAGAATCGAGCACACAGCCATGCAATCTTCATTGACAAATATTGGCATTAGAATGGCCTTACTGAAGAGCTATCTGGAGTGAACAATCACGCTTCACCATCTGGCAGTCTGATGAACAAATATGGGTTTGGCGAATGGATGTAAGGAGAACGCTACCGGCCTCAATCCATAGTGCCAACTGTAAAGTTTGGTGGAGGAGGAATAATTGTCAGGGTCTGTTTTTCATGGTTCGGGCCCCTTAGTTCCAGTGAAGGAAAATCTTAACGCTACAGCATACAATGACATTCCAGATGATTTTGTGCTTCCAACTTTGTTGTAACAGTTTGTGGAAGGCCTTTTCAGGTTTCAGCATGACAATGCCCCTGTGCGCAAACCGTGGTCCATACAGAAATGGTTTGTCGAGATCGGTGTGGAAGAACTTGACTGGCCTGCACAGAGCCCTGGCCTCAACTCCATTGGACACCTTTGGGATGAATTGGAACGCCGACTGCGAGCCAGGCCTAATTGCCCAAGATCAGTGCCCAACCTCACTAATGCTCTTGTGGCTGATTGGAATCAAGTCCCGGCAGCAATGTGGAAAGCATCTAGTGGAAAGCATTCCCTGAAGAGTGGGGGCTGTTATAGCAGCAAAGAGGGGACCAAATCATATGCCCATGATTTTGGAATGAGATGTTCGACGAGCAGGTGTCCACATACTTTTGGTCATGTAGTGTCTCTAAAGGATTGCATTATTCAACAGGCTTTCCAAACGTGGGTCTGTTGAAGACCCACCTCTTCTCTGCTTACCTCATGTCAAAATAAGAATCCGCCAAATGTTATTCCTTGTTTGTCCACATATGGCGCATGTGCAGGATTTTTATTTTGGTAAGCAGCTCCAAGGAGCTCCCGCAACCTTTTCTTTCAGTCTCTCCAATGCAAAGGAGGCTGGTGGGAGGAGCTGTAGAAGGACGGGCAAATTGTAATGTCTGGAATGGAATCAATGGAGCGGAGTCAAACGTGATAGGAGTGAAAGGAGGTGTGAAAAGAAGAGAAGACGAAAGAAGAGAAGGTGAAGTGTGTTTCTCACAGATTCAGTGCATCTGAAGGCCACCTGACACAGACTAACACAGATTAAGACACGGATTAAACCACTCGATTTGGAACATAACTCTGAACAAAACGTGTTAGTGCATGCATGTGCATGTGTGTATCGGTCTGCCTATCTGTTTGTGCGTTTGAGTCTGTGCTCTTGTCTCTCTATATCCGTCTATGTCCCTGACTGTTCTCCAGTCTAAACCCGTGTCACAGGGTGAGCCAGGAATGAGGCATGACGATGTAGCCAGACACGGCGTGAACCAGATGAGATTGCATCGTTCAGCTGAGAAATCGACACTGGATAGAGACTGAAACAAGGCCTACGTCCCTCTGGCTTGGCAGGCTGCCTGGTCCTGTCCCTCAGCCCAGTCCATCTATCCTCCATCACCACTACCACTACTACAAGGCCAGGGGGTGGCAGGGTGCCCGTTTGGGGTTACCATTCTAGCTTAGCTTGGTAGAAATGTCTGCACAGCACAATCAATGGTACCCTTTCGGTATCTCTGGGTACTGGGTGAATGGATTATCCTTTACACTCCGTCTCTCTCTCTCTCTCTAATGGTCCAGCAGACTCACAGATGTTCTGGGTCCACAGAATAACAGAGTACCTTGGCTTGGTTCCAGGCAGTGGGCCCTCTCCTCTCTCCATACACTAGAAGACGGTGTCAACACCGAAGCGTGCGTTGCCCTCTCTCTCCTAAACGGTTTCACAATAACAGCAGTGGAATGGGACTTTAATGACTCGTCTTGTGTCTCAATCAATACGATGGCAGAGAGGGGTTGTTAGCGGGTTCAACCGGGCCATGGTGCTGACCGCTAACAAGGAGGAAAGGACTGTCGTGCTGATTGGGTAGAGAGAAACGCCCTCAAGCCTAAAGGTACATTTGGAAGCGATGATAAAGTGAGAGAGATATTTGTGTGGTATTACAGTCAATAGTGTCACAGTATAACAATGCTAATTAAAAAATATATATATTTCACCTTTATTTAACCAGGTAGGCAAGTTGAGAACAAGTTCTCATTTACAATTGCGACCTGGCCAAGATAAAGCAAAGCAGTTCGACACATACAACGACACAGAGTTACACATGGAGTAAAACAAACACACAGTCAATAATACAGTATAAACAAGTCTATATACGATGTGAGCAAATGAGGTGAGATAAGGGAGGTAAAGGCAAAAAAAGGCCATGGTGGCAAAGTAAATACAATATAACAATTAAAACACTGGAATGGTAGATTTGCAGTGGAAGAATGTGCAAAGTAGAAATAAAAATAATGGGGTGCAAAGGAGCAAAATAAATAAATACATAAAATAAATACAGTAGGGAAAGAGGTAGTTGTTTGGGCTAAATTATAGGTGGGCTATGTACAGGTGCAGTAATCTGTGAGCTGCTCTGACAGTTGGTGCTTTAAGCTAGTGAGGGAGATAAGTGTTTCCAGTTTCAGAGATTTTTGTAGTTTGTTCCAGTCATTGGCAGCAGAGAACTGGAAGGAGAGGCGGCCAAAGAAATAATTGGTTTTGGGGGTGGCCAGAGAGATATACCTGCTGGAGCGTGTGCTACAGGTGGGTGATGCTATGGTGACCAGCGAGCTGAGATAAGGGGGGACTTTACCTAGCAGGGTCTTGTAGATGACATGGAGCCAGTGGGATTGGCGACGAGTATGAAGCGAGGGCCAGCCAACGAGAGCGTACAGGTCGCAATGGTGGGTAGAATATGGGGCTTTGGTGACAAAACGGATTGCACTGTGATAGACTGCATCCAATTTGTTAAGTAGGGTATTGGAGGCTATTTTGTAAATGACATCGCTGAAGTCGAGGATTGGTAGGATGGTCAGTTTCACAACTAGCGGTATCAAGTTTACCATCCCGTAGCGAGTATGAAATGATAAGTATTCTAGACATTTGTACAGCGTACTGTATTTTTACTAGATGTATTTTTAATATTGTAGTCTTTAAAACCTTATGCCATTACAAACTATAATATTATGACATTGAACTATGATGACATTCAATCACTTCCATAGATGCAGATGATATAATATATATTGGGTCATTAGGTATTGGCCTACTGTAATCTCATATTGATCCATCTGGGGTTTGTGGACTGGAGCCAATTGACCGGATAGTTTTTGTCAGTTTGTTATATCTGGAGTACTTCTCCTGTCCTATTCGGTGTCCTGTGTGAATCTAAGTGTGCGTTCTCTAATTCTCTCCTTCTCTCTTTCTCTCTCTCGGAGGACCTGAGCCCTAGGACCATGCCCTAGGACTACCTGACATGATGACTCCTTGCTGTCCCCAGTCCACCTGGCTGTGCTGCTGCTCCAGTTTCAACTGTTCTGCCTTATTATTATTTGACCATGCTGATCATTTATGAACATTTGAACATCTTGGCCATGTTCTGTTATAATCTCCACCCGGCACAGCCAGAAGAGGACTGGCCATCCCACATATGCTCTCTCTAATTCTCTCTTTCTTTCTCTCTCTCGGAGGACCTGAGCCCTAGGACCATGCCCCAGGAATACCTGACATGATGACTCCTTGCTGTCCCCAGTCCACCTGACTGTGCTGCTGCTCCAGTTTCAACTATTCTGCCTTATTATTATTCGACCATGCTGGTCATTTATGAACATTTGAACATCTTGACCATGTTTTGTTATAATCTCCACCCGGCACAGCCAGAAGAGGACTGGCCACCCCACATAGCCTGGTTCCTCTCTAGGTTTCTTCCTAGGTTTTGGCCTTTCTAGGGAGTTTTTCCTAGCCACCGTGCTTCTTCACCTGCATTGCTTGCTGTTTGGGGTTTTAGGCTGGGTTTCTGTACAGCACTTTGAGATATCAGCTGATGTACGAAGGGCTATATAAAATAAATTTGATTGATTGATTGATTGTCTTGCAGTCTCTGCTCTATCTGACCCGTGACTCAGTGTGGATCGAACACGGAGCGAGAGAGGGATGGAGAGAGGGATGGAGAGAGAGATGAAGTAGGAGGAAAAGAAAGAGGACACTTTAAAGAAGAGCATAGACATCAGTGCATTGGCAATGAGCTATATAACATTGATTATCTGATGCTTGTTTAATGTTTGTGAAATTATAATTTTTACAATGTTAATGCTACTGTTCCACAAACTCTAATTCTAATTCTGCTTGTACAAGAGAAAGTGGTACTTACATTATCAACCAGTAGGTGGCAGTGTGAGTTACTGTATCATGACTACCAGGTACCCCATGTGATTTACCTGTTTCACTCAGAATACACTCAGATAAGCACATAATGTTGAGCTGAGGGAGGTTTCCACTCTAGATGGAATACATTGAGATAACTACATAATGTTGAGCTGAGGGAGGTTTCCACTCCAGATAGAATACATTGGGATAACTACATAATGTTGAGCTGAGGGAGGTTTTCCACTCTAGATAGAATACATTGAGATAACTACATAATGTTGAGCTGAGGGAGGTTTCCACTCCAGATAGAATACATTGGGATAACTACATAATGTTGAGCTGAGGGAGGTTTCCACTCTAGATAGAATACATTGGGATAACTACATAATGTTGAGCTGAGGGAGGTTTCCACTCTAGATAGAATACATTGAGATAACAACATAATGTTGAGCTGAGGGAGGTTTCCACTCCAGATAGAATACATTGAGATAACAACATAATGTTGAGCTGAGGGAGGTTTCCACTCCAGATAGAACACATTGAGATAACTACATAATGTTGAGCTGAGGGAGGTTTCCACTCTAGATAGAATACATTGAGATAGCTACATAATGTTGAGCTGAGGGAGGTTTCCACTCCAGATAGAATACATTGAGATAACTATATAATGTTGAGCTGAGGGAGGTTTCCACTCCAGATAGAATACATTGGGATAACTACATAATGTTGAGCTGAGGGAGGTTTCCACTCTAGATAGAATACATTGAGATAACTACATAATGTTGAGCTGAGGGAGGTCTCCACTCTAGATATAATACATTGAGATAACTACATAATGTTGAGCTGAGGGAGGTTTCCACTCCAGATAGAATACATTGAGATAACAACATAATGTTGAGCTGAGGGAGGTTTCCACTCCAGATAGAATACATTGAGATAAGCACATAATGTTGAGCTGAGGGAGGTTTCCACTCTAGATAGAATACATTGAGATAGCTACATAATGTTGAGCTGAGGGAGGTTTCCACTCCAGATAGAATACATTGAGATAACTATATAATGTTGAGCTGAGGGAGGTTTCCACTCTAGATATAATACATTGAGATAGCTACATAATGTTGAGCTGAGGGAGGTTTCCACTCCAGATAGAATACATTGAGATAACTATATAATGTTCAGTTGAGGGAGGTTTCCACTCTAGATAGAATACATTGAGATAACTATATAATGTTGAGCTGAGGGAGGTTTCCACTCCAGATAAAATACATTAAGATAACTACATAATGTTGAGCTGAGGGAGGTCTCCAGAGTTTACACTGTAAGTGATCTATGGAATCAGACTTTGAATATCAAACAGGGACGTGTTTATACAGCTAAAACTGATGTAGGATATCCATCAATATTATAGCATTATGGTAAATATGGGATCGAGGGACCAGCCATCTAATTGGTTCCAGAGAGAAACAGAGAGCGAGAGAGAGAGAAACAGAGAGAGACAGAAAGAGAGAGAGCGAGACAGAAAGAGAGAGAGATAGACAGAGAGAAACAGAGACAGAAAGAGAGAGGGAGAGAGCAACAGAGCGACAGAGAGAGAGCGAGAGAGAGACAGAAAGAGAGCGAGACAGAGACAGAGTGAGAGAGAGAGAAACAGAGAGAGCGAGAGACAGAGAGACACAGAGAGAGAGACAGAGAGACAGACAGACAGACAGACAGACAGACAGACAGACAGACAGACAGACAGACAGACAGACAGACAGACAGACAGACAGACAGACAGACAGACAGACAGACAGAGGCAGAGAGAGACAGAGGCAGAGAGAGAGAGAGACAGAGACAGAGAGAGAGGCAGAGAGAGAGAGACATAGAGAGAGACAGAGACAGACAGAGACAGAGACAGACAGAGAGAGAGAGAGAGAGAGAGACAGAGACATAGAGAGAGACAGAGACAGAGACAGAGACAGAGACAGGCAGAGAAACAGAGAAACAGAGAAACAGAGAAAGATAGAGAGAGAGACAGACACAGAGAAACAGAGAAAGACAGAGAGAGAGAGACAGAGACAGAGACAGAGACAGGCAGAGAAACAGAGAAAGACAGAGAGAAAGACAGAGACAGAGACAGGCAGAGAAACAGAGAAAGACAGAGAGAAAGACAGCCCCTAGTACAGCAAACAGCATACAGTTTATGTTGCCAAAAACACCTCATTATGTAATGGAGGTACAGGCTTCGCATTCTCTAAGAGTGTGTGTGCGTGTGTGGCGTGCACTCTCCTCAAACAATTGCATGGTATTTTTTCACTGTAGTAGCTACTATAAATTGGACAGTGCAGTTAGATTAACAAGAATTTAAGCTTTCTGCCAATATCAGATATGTTAATGTCCTGGGAAACGCTCTTGTTACTTACAACCTCATGCTAATCGCATTAGCCTACGTTAGCTCAACCGTCCTATAGGGGACCCACCGATCCTGAAGAAAATATTATTAACAAGTCATGTGGACTCACTCTGGGTGTAATAATACTGACTACCTCGTCTCTGTATCCCAAACATACAATTATCTGTAAGGTCCCTCAGTCGATCAGTGAATTTCAAACACAGATTTAACCACAAAGACCAGGGAGGATTTCCAATGCCTTGCAAAGAAGGACACCTATTGGTAGATGGGTAAAAAAAAAGTTTATTAATTACACTTTGGACGGTGTATCAATACACACATTGGCTACAAAGATGCAAGCATCCTTCCTACCTCAGTCTCCATGAGGCCAATGGCTGTGATCAGAGAAAACTGAAGTTACTCAACAATACTAACCTAATTGACAGGGTGAAAACAAGGAATCCGGTACAGAATAAACATATCCCAAACATGCATCCTGTTTGCAATAGTGGGCGCCAGGTAGCCTAGTGTTTAGAGCGTTGGGCCAGTAACCGAGCTGGCAAGGTAAAAAAAACTGTCTTTCTGCCCCTGAGCAAGGCAGTTAACCCACTGTTCCCCAGGTGCCGAAGACGGCAGCCCCATGCACCTCTCTGATTCATAGAGGTTGGATGAAACGCAAAAGGCATTCAGTTGTACAACTGATTAGGTATCCCCCTTTCCTTTCCAACAACGGACTAAATTAAAACTGCCAGCAATGTGGCAAAAATGTATGTCCTGAATACAGAATGTCATGTTTGGGGCAAATCCAAGAAAACATCACTCTTCATATTTTCAGGTATTGTGGTGGCTGGGTCATGTCATGGGTATGCTTGTCATCGGTAAGGACTGGGAAGTTTTTTATGATAGAAAGAAACGGAATAGAGCTAAGCACAGGCAAAATCCTAGAGGAAAACCTGGTTCAGTCTGCTTTCCAACAGACACTAAAACACAAGGCAAAATATACACTGGAGTTGCTTACCAAGATGACGATGAATGTTCCTGAGAGACATAGTTACAATACAAATTAGTCCAAAATGACACAATACATGATTTACCATTCAATTCTACTGGGCACAAAATCATCTTAAACACAACCAAAACAAATGGCAAATGCATCCAACGGGTTTGTAGAGTCACATGCTTGATGTAATCATTGCGAGCTAAGAATATTGGGATACACACACACACACACACACACACACACACACACACACACACACACACACACACACACACACACACACACACACACACACTCAATGGGGGCTAATTCCCATGTCTCTGGCTTGTTGTTGCTTGTTATAAATCACAGGGCTTTAACAGAATTTATTTTGGCCCTTGGGTGGTGTGTGTGCTGTATTTTAAATTGGACGTATTATGGATGAACGTCTATGTTTTATGCATGAATTCTGCGTGGTTACAAGGTTATTTCTGCATGGTTACAAGGTTATTTCTGCGTGGTTACAAGGTTATTTCTGTGTGGTTACAAGGTTATTTCTGCATGGTTACAAGGTTATTTCTGCGTGGTTACAAGGTTATTTCTGTGCGGTTGCAAGGTTAAAACAGAAAAAACTCAAAGGTTAACAGTTTAGGCGTTAATTCCGAGTGGCTAAGATCAGGGCTATGGTTTGGGGAAGGCTTCAATTACAAACAAAGCATAATTATCAAGTATTCTCACGGTTTGCTAGAGCAATGTGAACTGCGGTGGTGCAGTGGTCTAAGTAGCGTGTTCTGGCACCAAGCACCAAGGCAGACATATATTGATGTTCTGGGGACCTTGATCTAGTGATCCGGCTGATATGTGAGTCTACAAAACATTAAGAACACCTTCCAAATATTGAGTTGCATCCCCCCCCTAACAGCCTCAATTCATCTGGGCATGGACTCTACAAGGTGTCGAAAGCGTTCCACAGGGGATGCTGGCCCATGTTGACTCCAATGCTTCCCACTGTTGTGTCAAGTTGGCTGGATGTCCTTTGGGTGGTGAACCATTCTTGATACACACAGGAAACTGTTGAGCGTGAATAACCCAGCAGCGTTGCGGTTTTTTACACACTCAAACTGGCACCTACTACCATGCCACGTTCAAAGGCACTTCAATCTTTTGTCGTGCCCGTTCACCCTCTGAATGGTACACAGACTGTACACAATCCACGTCTCAATTGTCTCAAGGCTATAAAATCCTTCTTTAACCTGTCCCTTCATCTACACTGATTGAAGTGGATTTAACAAATTACATCAATAAGGGATCATAGCTTTCATCTGGATTCACTTGGTCAGTCTATACCATGGAAAGAGCTTGTTCTTACATAGACAGACATGGCTCTCATCGAGAAGCGGAAGCAGGTCTACTATTTATTACTGTCATCATAAGGGCAGCGTTTACATTTCTCTGTGTTGCTCTGAAGAAGGCTGATGTACTGTATAGAGATCACAATACCAAGCAGTAACCTTAGTGTCTACACTCTCTACTGCTTTATAATGTCTACTATTTCTGGACAAGCTGTAATTCACCCCTCTCTCTCTCTCTCTCTCTCTCTCTCTCTCTCTCTCTCTCTCTCTCTCTCTCTCTCTCTCTCTATCTCTCTCTGTCTCTCGATCTCCCCTCTCTCTCTGTCTCTCTCTCGCTCTCCCCTCTCTCTCTCTCTCTCTCTCTCTCGCTCTCTCTCTCTCTCTGTCTCTCTCTCTGTCTCTGTCTCTCGCTCTCCCCTCTATTTCTCTGTCTCTCTCGCTCTCCGCTCTCTCGCTCTCCCCTCTCTCTATCTCGCTCTCCCCTCTCTCTCTCGCTCTCGCCTCTCTCTCTCTGTCTCTCTGTCTCTCTCTCTCCTCTCTCTCTCTCGCTCTCCCCTCTCTCCTCTCTCTCTTTCTCTCTCTCGCTCTCCCCTCTCTCTCGTTCCCCTCTCTCCTGATCTCTCTCCAACGCAAAAATCAATATCCACCAGTCTTGTTTCTTACCAGCTCAGGAAATCCATCGATTCATGTGTGTATTGTTTGTGCAAATCGCCACCACAGACTTTTTCTGAAAAGCATCAGAGGTAAACAAATGGATAGAGATATCATCTATATTGTAGCCTGTAGCTGGAAATGGCATTAGGAAACGCGTACTATTGCAGACATGATTGTGTTATCAACCCTTCATTGTGGAATGTACAATATCTCTGTTTTGCTTTTCTTATTGGAGTTTTACTCTACTGTGTTTCACTGTATAGCTGTTTCACTGTCAATTCACTGTCAATTCACTGTCAATCACTGGAGTTGTATATACACGTACAGTACCAGTCAAAAGTTTAGACACACCTACTCACTCAAGGGCTTCTCTTTATTTTTACTATTTTATACGTTATAGAAAAAAAACGTTATACGTTATAAAAAAAAGTGTTAAACAAATCAAAATCAATTTCTATTTTAGATTCTTCAAACGAGCCACCTTTTGACTTGATGACAGCTTTACACACTCTTTCTCTCAACAAGCTTCACCTGGAACGATTTTCCAACAGTCTTGAAAGAGTTCCCACATATGCTGAGCACTAGTTGGCTGCTTTTCCTTCACTCTGCGATCCAACTCATCCCAAACCATCTAAATTGGGTTGAAGTCGAGTGATTGTGGAGGCCAGGTCATCTGATGCAGCACTCCATCACTCTAATTCTTGGTCAAAATAGTCCTTACACAGCCTGGAGGTGTGTTGGGTCATTGTCCTGTTGAACAACAAATGATAGTCCCACTAAGCCCAAACCAGATAGGATGGAGTATTGCAGCAGAATGATGTTTTAGCCATGCTGGTTAAGTGTCCCTTGAATTCTAAATAAATCCCAGACAGTGTCACCAGCAAAGCACCCCCACACCATCACACCTCCCCCTCCCCTGCTTCATGGTGGGAACCACTCATCCGGAGATCATCCGTTCACCTACTCTGGGTCTTCCTTTCCAGTGGCGATCCTCATGATAGACAGTTTCATCACATAGCTTAATGGTTTTTGCGACTGCACTTGAATAAGCTTTCAAAGTTCTTGAAATGTTCTGTATTGACTGACCTTCATGTCTTAAAGTAATGATGGACTGTCGTTTCTCTTTGCTTATTTGAGCTGTTCTTGCCATAATATGGACTTGGTCTTTTGCCAAATAGGGCTATCTTCTGTATAGCATCCCTACCTTTCAAAACAATTGATTGGCTCAATGCGTATTAAGAAGGAAAGAAATTCCACAAATTAACTTTAAACAAGGCACCCCTGTTAATTGAAATCCATTCCAGGTGACTTTGGCAAAGGCAAAGGGTGGCTACTTTGAAGAATCTAAAATCTAAAATATATTTTCATTTGTTTAACACTTTTTTGGTTACTACATGATTCCATATGTGTTATTTCATAGTTTTGATGTCTTCTCTATTATTACACAATGTAGAAAATAGTCAAAATAAAGAAAAACCCTTGAATGAGTAGGTGTGTCCAAACTTTTGACTGGTATTACATGTACCAGGTCATCACACACACGCACACACACACACAACACACACACTTGCATACAAAGGGCCTTTATGCACCTTATGTGTGTCGTCCATATCAAATCCATTCTCTCTGTCCTCCTCTCCACTCTCATGTTAGCTGTAATGTTTTCTGTACAGAATAGGAACTAAAGTTGTGAGCATCATATTGTTCACCAACACCCCTCCACACGCACGCACACACACACACACACACACACACACACACAGCCTGATCACTCGAAATCCATTTCAGACTTTTGAAAAGTTGCTGAGAATGTCGATACATGTTTTATATATATATATATATATATATATATATATATATATATATATATATATATATATATATATATATATGCCTTCCTCGGCATTCATAATAAAGATGAAGAACGATTGCCCAGCACCGGGCATGTACTCGTGATGCTTGGAGTCTGTACACAATGCTCTAGCAAGCTGTGAGAATACTGTGAATACTGATGATATTTGACAGTAGTACCACATCTTTTTATTATTCTTTTGTTTTAAGGCCCAAATCATAGCCCTCATCTTAACCACTCGGAACGAACTCCAAAACTGTTAACCTTTGAGTTGTTTCTGTTTTAACCCTGCAACAATGCGGAATTTACCTTGTAACCATGCAGAATTTACATTGTAACCATGCAGAATTTACCTTGTAACCATGCAGAATTAACCTTGTAACCACGCAGAATTAACCTTGTAACCATGCAGAATTAACCTTGTAACCACACGGAATTAACCCTGTAACCATGCAGAATTAACCTTGTAACCACACGGAATTAACCCTGTAACCATGCAGAATTAACCTTGTAACCATGCAGAATTAACCTTGTAACCGTGCAGAATTAACCTTGTAACCACGCAGAATTAACCTTGTAACCATGCAGAATTAACCTTGTAACCATGCAGAATTAACCTTGTAACCATGCAGAATTTACCTTGTAACCATGCAGAATTTACCTTGTAACCATGCAGAATCAACCTTGTAACCACACGGAATTAACCCTGTAACCATGCACAATTAACCTTGTAACCATGCAGAATTAACCTTGTAACCATGCAGAATTAACCTTGTAACCATGCAGAATTAACTTTGTAACCATGCAGAATTAACCTTGTAACCGTGCAGAATTAACCCTGTAACCATGCAGAATTAACCTTGTAACCATGCAGAATTAACCTTGTAACCACACGGAATTAACCCTGTAACCACACGGATTTAACCCTGTAACCATGCAGAATTAACCTTGTAACCACACGGATTTAACCCTGTAACCATGCAGAATTAACCTTGTAACCACACGGAATTAACCTTGTAACCACACAGATTTAACCCTGTAACCACACGGAATTAACCCTGTAACCATGCAGAATTAACCTTGTAACCACACGGATTTAACCCTGTAACCATGCAGAATTAACCTTGTAACCACACGGAATTAACCTTGTAACCACACAGATTTAACCCTGTAACCATGCAGAACTAATGTGAAAAACAATATTAACAATATAAAGCTAGTGCAGCTCAGTTTCCACCTCATTTTGTGGGCAGTGTGTACGGCAGACTTTCTCAATAGCAAGGCTATGCTCACCGAGTCTGTACATAGTCAAAGCTTTCCTTAATTTTGGGTCAGTCACAGTGGTCAGGTATTCTGCCACTGTGTACTCTCTGTTTAGGGCCAAATAGCATTCTAGTTTGCACTGTTTTTTGGTTAATTCTTTCCAATGTGTAATTATCTTTTTGTTTTCTCATGATTTGGTTGGGTCTAATTGTATTGCTGTCCTGGGGTTCTGTGGAGTCTGTTTGTGTTTGTGAATAGAGCCCCAGGACCAGCTTGTTTATGGGACTCTTCTCCAGGTTCATCTCTCAGTAGGTGATGGCGTTGTTGTGGAAGGTTTGGGAATAGCTTTCTTTTAGGTGGTTGTAGAATTTAAAGGCTCTTTCTGGATTTTAATATTTAGCGGGATTCAGTCTAATTCTGCTCTGCATGCATTATTTGGTGTTTAACACTGTGGATATTTTTGCAGAATTCTGCATGCAGAGTCTCAATTTGGTGTTTGTCCCATTTTGTGAATTCTTGGTTGGTGAGCGGACCTCAGACCTCAAAACCATAAAGGGCAATGGGTTCTATAACCAATTCAAGTATTTTTAGCCAGACCCTAATTGGTATGTCGAATTTGATGTTCCTTTTGATGCCTTAGAAGGCCCTTCTTACCTTGTCTCTCAGATCGTTCACAGCTCTGTGGAAGTTACCTGTGGCGCTGATATTTAGATCAAGATATGTGTAGTTTTTTGTGTGCTCTAGGGCAACAGTGTCCAGATGGAATTTGTAATCGTGGTCCTGGCAACTGGACCTTTTTTAGAACACCATTATTTTTGTCCTACTAAGATTTACTGTCAGGGCTCAGGTCTGACAGAATCTGTGCAGAAGATCTAGGTGCTGCTGTAGGCCCTTCTTGGTTGGTGACAGAAGCACCAGATCATCAGCAAACAGTAAACATTTGACTTCAGATTCTAGTAGGGTGAGGCCGGGTGCTGCAGACTTTTCTAGTGCACTCGCCAATTCATTCGTACTCTCACTCTGAACCAGAATTGATCAAGACAAACAGATCCATCCCCTCGACTTTGACAGTCAGAGCAGAGAAGTGCTGCAACTCAGGGGCAGAGAGGAACCCAGATAACCCAGCTAGGCATCCATGGAAATGAAAGTCAGTGCAGGAGGAAAGAGATCTGTAGCCAGAGGTCATCGCTGTCCACCCTGGTCCACCCAACACCCAACCATTCCAACTGACACAAACAGGCCACAGACTAACAAACATATACACACACATGCATACCCACACACACACACAGAAAGAAAACAACATCCTCTCCAAAACAGCCAATGGCAACATTGGTCGGGGGATTCCATTTCCTAAAATGCCATATTTGACTAGGACAATTGGTTTTTGCTAATGTGTTGACTGTAAAACTTTGACTGGAGTGTCTGGGTAATAAACAACTATAACATAATCCCTGGGCACTTGGGAGACAGGTTGGCAAGCAAGCAGAGTAATTGATGTGTACAGTGTGATTGCTAATCAGAAACTAGCGGTAGCGATTAGCGGAGGGGGGTAGCCTAGCCTAATTTAGTCCACTTAAACAGGTGCTAATCTAACCTAGCAGTAGCGGTTAGCGGAGGGGGGTAGTTTAGCCTATCTTAATCCAGTTAAACAGGTGCTAATCTAACCTAGCGGCAGCGCAGGTTGTTAGTTTAGCCTACTCCAATTATAAGTAGCCATACGGAGAAACAGACCAGCGGATGGTGGATTAAATGAACTGCTGGGCTGCTATTTAAGGCAGCAGATGAGAAAATTGTAATTGACTTTCTCAGTGTCAGCCGAGCTAAAAATAGAGCCGCTTGTCTTTACACTTGTCGGCTACAGCAGGGTCTAGTTGTGCAACACTCTGGTAGAGAGAGAAGAAGAGAGGATGCTGGTGGTCACATGTTTAAATTTAGAAACACACAGAAAATAAAGAAATCAGTATTTACTCACTTTGATTGGATTCTAGCTACACTCAAACATAAAATAATAAGTTATGTGTAACAGAACCAGCCTTGTAGGCCCAACATGTTATTTATCCTACCTTTTATAAACAGTTGGAGGGGGAAAAAACACATTCTGATTGATTCTGAAGTCTTAAAATGTTGACTGTCTCACCTCCAATTCCATAAATTACCACAATTCTGTCTACTCTATACTCTGCCTACTCTATAAAAACATCATCCGGGTTAAAACACATTTTGTAATCATACTATGAAGTAAACCAAAAGTCATTAATGTTCCCTAATGCTCATCCACAGCAGCCTGTTATTCTCCTTAATGCTCATCCACATCAGCCTGTTATTCTCCTTAATGCTCACCCACAGCAGCCTGTTATTCTCCCTAATGCTCATCCACAGCAGCCTGTTATTCTCCTTAATGCTCATCCACATCAGCCTGTTATTCTCCCTAATGCTCACCCACAGCAGCCTGTTATTCTCCCTAATGCTCACCCATAGCAGCCTGTTATTCTCCCTAATGCTCATCCACATCAGCCTGTTATTCTCCCTGATGCTCATCCATAGCAGCCTGTTATTCTCCCTAATGCTCATCGACATCAGCCTGTTATTCTCCCTAATGCTCACTCACAGCAGCCTGTTATTCTCCCTAATGCTCATCCACGCCAGTCTGTTATTCTCCCTAATGCTCATCCACATCAGCCTGTTATTCTCCCTAATGCTCATCCATGCCAGCCTGTTATTCTCCCTAATGCTCATCCACATCAGCCTGTTATTCTCCCTAATGCTCATCCACGCCAGTCTGTTATTCTCCCTAATGCTCATCCACATCAGTCTGTTATTCTCCCTAATGATCACCTACATCAGTCTGTTATTCTCCCTAATGCTCACTCACAGCAACCTGTTATTCTCCCTAATGCTCATCCACGCCAGTCTGTTATTCTCCCTAATGCTCATCCACATCAGCCTGTTATTCTCCCTAATGATCACCCACATCAGCCTGTTATTCTCCCTAATGCTCATCCACATCAGCCTGTTATTCTCCCTAATGCTCATCCACGCCAGTCTGTTATTCTCCCTAATGCTCATCCACATCAGTCTGTTATTCTTCCTAATGATCACCCACATCAGCCTGTTATTCTCCCTAATGCTCATCCACATCAGCCTGTTATTCTCCCTAATGCTCATCCACAGCAGCCTGTTATTCTCCCTAATGATCACCCACATCAGCCTGTTGTTCTCCCTAATGCTCATCCACATCAGCCTGTTATTCTCCCTAATGCTCATTCACAGCAGCCTGTTATTCTCCCTAATGCTCATCCACAGCAGCCTGTTATTCTCCCTAATGCTCATCCACATCAGCCTGTTATTCTCCTTAATGCTCATCCACAGCAGCCTGTTATTCTCCTAATGATCACCCACATCAGCCTGTTATTCTCCCTAATGCTCATCCACAGCAGCCTGTTATTCTCCCTAATGATCACCCACATCAGCCTGTTGTTCTCCCTAATGCTCATCCACATCAGCCTGTTATTCTCACTAATGCTCATCCACATCAGCCTGTTATTCTCCCTAATGCTCATTCACATCAGTCTGTTATTCTCCCTAATGCTCATCCACAGCAGCCTGTTATTCTCCCTAATGCTCATTCACAGCAGCCTGTTATTCACCCTAATGCTCATCCACAGCAGCCTGTTATTCACCCTAATGCTCATCCACGCCAGTCTGTTATTCTCCCTAATGCTCATCCACATCAGCCTGTTATTCTCCCTAATGCTCATCCACGCCAGCCTGTTATTCTCCCTAATGCTCATCCACATCAGCCTGTTATTCTCCCTAATGCTCATCCACGCCAGTCTGTTATTCTCCCTAATGCTCATCCACATCAGTCTGTTATTCTCCCTAATGATCACCTACATCAGTCTGTTATTCTCCCTAATGCTCACTCACAGCAACCTGTTATTCTCCCTAATGCTCATCCACGCCAGTCTGTTATTCTCCCTAATGCTCATCCACATCAGCCTGTTATTCTCCCTAATGATCACCCACATCAGCCTGTTATTCTCCCTAATGCTCATCCACATCAGCCTGTTATTCTCCCTAATGCTCATCCACGCCAGTCTGTTATTCTCCCTAATGCTCATCCACATCAGTCTGTTATTCTCCCTAATGATCACCCACATCAGCCTGTTATTCTCCCTAATGCTCATCCACATTAGCCTGTTATTCTCCCTAATGCTCATCCACAGCAGCCTGTTATTCTCCCTAATGATCACCCACATCAGCCTATTGTTCTCCCTAATGCTCATCCACATCAGCCTGTTATTCTCCCTAATGCTCATTCACAGCAGCCTGTTATTCTCCCTAATGCTCATCCACAGCAGCCTGTTATTCTCCCTAATGCTCATCCACATCAGCCTGTTATTCTCCTTAATGCTCATCCACAGCAGCCTGTTATTCTCCTAATGATCACCCACATCAGCCTGTTATTCTCCCTAATGCTCATCCACATCAGCCTGTTGTTCTCCCTAATTCTCATCCACATCAGCCTGTTATTCTCACTAATGCTCATCCACATCAGCCTGTTATTCTCCCTAATGCTCATTCACATCAGTCTGTTATTCTCCCTAATGCTCATCCACAGCAGCCTGTTATTCTCCCTAATGCTCATTCACAGCAGCCTGTTATTCACCCTAATGCTCATCCACAGCAGCCTGTTATTCTCACTAATGCTCATCCACATCAGCCTGTTATTCTCCTAATGATCATCCACATCAGCCTGTTATTCTCCCTAATGCTCATTCACAGCAGCCTGTTATTCTCCCTAATGATCACCCACATCAGCCTGTTATTCTCCCTAATGCTCATCCACATCAGCCTGTTATTCTCCCTAATGCTCATCCACAGCAGCCTGTTATTCACCCTAATGCTCACCTACAGCAGCCTGTTATTCTCCATGACGCCCATACATCAGCCTGGGGCGGCAGGGTAGCCTAGTAGTTAGAGTGTTGGACTAGTAACCGGAAGGTTGCAACCAAACTGACAAGGTACAAATCTGTCGTTCTGCCCCTGAACAAGACAGTTAACCCACTGTTCCTAGGCCGTCATTGAAAATAAGAAATTGTTCTTAACTGACTTGCCTAGTTAAATAAAGGTAAAAAAAAAAAATAATAATAATAATAATTCTCCCTAATAATCATACATCAGCCTGTTATGCTCCCTAATGCTCATACATCAGCCTGTTACTCTCCCTGACACCCATACATCAGCCTGTTATTCTCCCTAATGCTCATACATCAACATGTTATTCTCCCTGACACCCGTACATCAACCTGTTATTCTCCCTGACGCCCATACATCAGCCTGTTATGCTCCCTAATGCTCATACATCAACATGTTATTCTCCCTGACACCCGTACATCAACCTGTTATTCTCCCTGACGCCCATACATCAACCTGTTATTCTCCCTGACGCCCATACATCAGCCTGTTATTCTCCCTGACGCCCATACATCAACCTGTTATTCTCCCTGATGCCCATACATCAGCCGGTTATTCTCCCTGATGCCCATAAATCAACCTGTTACTCTCCCTGACACCCATACATCAGCCTGTTATTCTCCCTAATGCTCATCCACATCAGCCTGTTGTTCTCCCTAATTCTCATCCACATCAGCCTGTTATTCTCACTAATGCTCATCCACATCAGCCTGTTATTCTCCCTAATGCTCATTCACATCAGTCTGTTATTCTCCCTAATGCTCATCCACAGCAGCCTGTTATTCTCCCTAATGCTCATTCACAGCAGCCTGTTATTCACCCTAATGCTCATCCACAGCAGCCTGTTATTCTCACTAATGCTCATCCACATCAGCCTGTTATTCTCCTAATGATCATCCACATCAGCCTGTTATTCTCCCTAATGCTCATTCACAGCAGCCTGTTATTCTCCCTAATGATCACCCACATCAGCCTGTTATTCTCCCTAATGCTCATCCACATCAGCCTGTTATTCTCCCTAATGCTCATCCACAGCAGCCTGTTATTCACCCTAATGCTCACCTACAGCAGCCTGTTATTCTCCATGACGCCCATACATCAGCCTGGGGCGGCAGGGTAGCCTAGTAGTTAGAGTGTTGGACTAGTAACCGGAAGGTTGCAACCAAACTGACAAGGTACAAATCTGTCGTTCTGCCCCTGAACAAGACAGTTAACCCACTGTTCCTAGGCCGTCATTGAAAATAAGAAATTGTTCTTAACTGACTTGCCTAGTTAAATAAAGGTAAAAAAAAAAAATAATAATAATAATAATTCTCCCTAATAATCATACATCAGCCTGTTATGCTCCCTAATGCTCATACATCAGCCTGTTACTCTCCCTGACACCCATACATCAGCCTGTTATTCTCCCTAATGCTCATACATCAACATGTTATTCTCCCTGACACCCGTACATCAACCTGTTATTCTCCCTGACGCCCATACATCAGCCTGTTATGCTCCCTAATGCTCATACATCAACATGTTATTCTCCCTGACACCCGTACATCAACCTGTTATTCTCCCTGACGCCCATACATCAACCTGTTATTCTCCCTGACGCCCATACATCAGCCTGTTATTCTCCCTGACGCCCATACATCAACCTGTTATTCTCCCTGATGCCCATACATCAGCCGGTTATTCTCCCTGATGCCCATAAATCAACCTGTTACTCTCCCTGACACCCATACATCAGCCTGTTATTCTCCCTGACGCCCATACATCAGCCTGTTATTCTCCCTGACGCCCATACATCAGCCTGTTATTCTCCCTGACGCCCATACATCAGCCTGTTATTCTCCCTGACGCCCATAAATCAACCTGTTATTCTCCCTGACGCCCATACATCAGCCTGTTATTCCAATAAGGCCAAGATGTTGTTAATTGTGACATGATGATGAGTGATTATGCTGTTGTGTTAAAACACGTGTCTCCTGTGAGAATGGTGGATCCAGAAAAACTGAACAGATTCAAAGAATCGTCTGTTTTCAAAAGACATTGTACTTTTTGGTTGTTCAGAGATACAAAACACCATAGAGAAAGGGGGAAGGGAATGGAGAGAGAAAGGGAGAGAATAGAGAAAGAACAGAGAGAGAGAGAGAGCGAGAGAGAGATGGTATAACGTGCAGAGCTGTAGGGGTCGCAGCTGTCAGTACCTAGGCCGCAGGGAATGACGTCTCATCTCTCTCTCTTTCTCCCTCTTTCGCTCACTCTCTCTTTCTCTTTATCTCTCTCCTCTCTCCCCCCTCTCTCTCTCTCTTCCCCTCACTATATTCCCCTCTCTCTTCCTCTCCCTTTTACCCTGTCTTTCTCTCCCCCTCCCTCCCTGTACCAGCTCTCTCCCCTCGCTATCTCCCCCACCATCCTTTTCTCTTCTAAATCCCATTATTTAGTCAGCATAATGTCTGAGTGAGCGAAATGAGAGCCTCACATTAATCCATTACTCATCTCTATAGCGATGCTTTCAGATGGGCGATACCATATTTACCATACAGAGTCATATCCCTAATGGGACTTAATGTGACGTATATCTCAACAAATCGAGGACTTATGAAAAGTAGGGAACGTTCATCGTTCATTTTCTTCTTTGGAATGAATGATTTTCACAGTGTTCAGCCTGTCCTTAAGTTACGCAAAAGAACGGCAATTTAACTTCAATTTCAGTTTCAATTTGGCCTTCGTGACATAACTATTATTACTTGGGTCTATGTGGGGAAAGAGCCTATAGGGATTTCTATATGGGGTTGTCTAAATGTGAGCGGTTTTATTCATGGAGGACTTTTATGTACGCAGTGTAAGTAATGTGTTGATGACGTACTCAACGCAGACGTACTCATGTGTTTAAGTGTTGGGTGGATGAACATATGGTGGCTGAAGGTGAGTGACACGTTCGTGCTCTTCCTCTTTCAAGACAAAAAACAAACAAAAAAATGACCTAGAAAAGTCGATGCACTTGTCAAGGATACAATAAATTACCAAAACTCCAACTACAGTGTGTGAAAACTACCCCTAAACTACACCTTTAGTACACCTAAACACTATTCATCTGTAAACTGTCCAGTCCAGACTCTAGAGTTTGTGCTGCTACAACTCCCATCCGCTCTAGACTACTCGAACCCGGTAACTTGATCTTTTCTGGGCTTGCTGCCGTGTAGAAACCTCCCTCCGCCACATTCAGGTGCACTCCAGCCTCTTCAAACCGTTCAAACACTCAGCATTTTCCACCAAGCCTTGCAGCCAAATTCCCACACCGCGGAGTCCAGACGGAGAGGAACCGTGAATACGTTCATCCAGCAGCTTTTACAGGGCGTGTAGTAGAGCTCCGCCAAGTGGCGATCAATCCTGTCCCACTCGGGACCTGCCCACGCCGCTCCCTCTACTTCTTCTGCCACGTCAACCCCAGCTCCCAGCAGCTCTGTCCCCATGGTGATATGCGGCGGCGCGGTTGGGGGTGGTGCATGACCCGCCAGTCATGCATTACGATTAGAGATTCCGATCCCCTATATAGTCATGAATATTTCCTGATTCACATCATTTACGTCTTTGGGATTCTTCACGTTTCTCTGTCCGCTGAAGGTCGTTTCAGCTAAAATTGTGAGACAGATAGCGGATACGCTAATGCCTCATTGGCATGGCTGCGTCAGCGGCCATTGTTGTTGATGCTAATCTATTCCACGCACATAGGCCTGTGTAATTGTGACACTATCAGCTAGACATGAGGTGAATTTTGTGCTCAGTCAATGAAGCACGATTAGGCATGCATTACAGGTCTGTCAATCACGAGTGTTGTAACTTCCTGGTTGTGTTATGTAATCACTTTGTGTTGCTACGGCTTCCACGGGATGTGATGCGTTAACGGGGGTAGTGATGTAAAGGTCAGAGCCTCTGGCGGAGGGTGATGTCAAATGCCTGAGGAGATGTTTCTGAATAGAGAGAGAGAGAGGGAGAAAAAGGGTGAGAGAGAGAGAAAGAAAGGGATAAAGAGAGAGGGGGGGGGGCGACAGAGAGAGAATGAGGGTGAGAGAGAGGAAGAAAGGGATAGAGAGAAAGAGAGAGAGAGGGTGAGAGAGTGTGAGAATGAGAGAGAGAGGGTGTGAGAATGGGAGAGAGAGAGAGAGGGTGAGAATAAGAGAAATAGAGAGAAAGAGAAAGAGAGGGAGAGGGAGAGGGGATGAGTAAGAGTGAGAGTGAGCAATAAGAGAGCCAACAACAACACTCCAGGGCCATGTGAAGTCGTGACTCAACTATGACTATGAAGGCTACCCTGTTCACATTTATATACAGTAGCTCTCTATTCCGTTTGCTATAGACTGTTTGCTGTAGACCCATTTCTACAGATATATAACGAAGCTCAGGTAGGATTTCATGACCTTCATCATGTCAATCTTAAGATAGCTTTTCCACATTATTTTAAAGGGGAAAATGGTATTGGTGCATCAATTTTTGGACTTTTAAATGAATTAATGATATACTATTGATTCTTGAAAAGTAGTTGTTTAACTGCATATTGCCCCTTTAACACTATGCACAATGTGGTAAACCCTCCAGTGCAGTACACAGTACAGTACACAGTGCAGTACACAGTACAGTAGACGATACAGTACACAGTGCAGTACACAGTACAGTAGACGATACAGTACAGCATGTTTCAGTTCTTCACTGACTGATAGTGTTACTGGAGGGACTCGTTGACGCTGATTCACACTCTACTGGGTTAAAGGATCTACACACAACAGATCAGAACAAGGCTGCTCCCAGGACGTGATGTGGCCTCAGACCCTCAGAGTACTGTACAAGGGGTGTGAGCCTCTGTTTGAGCATGCATGTGTGCCACTCGTATGAATTCCATGTGAATGTGTGTTTACATGTGTGTGTCTCTCCTGCTGTATGTCAGACCCACATTTACACTCAAACTCTCTCTCTATCTCTCTATCTATATCTCTCTATGTATATACAGTGGTTCTGTAAATATATATATATATATATATACAGTGCCTTGCGAAAGTATTTGGCCCCCTTGAACTTTGCGACCTTTTGCCACATTTCAGGCTTCAAACATAAAGATATAAAACTGTATTTTTTTGTGAAGAATCAACAACAAGTGGGACACAATCATGAAGTGGAACGACATTTATTGGATATTTCAAACTTTTTTAACAAAACAAAAACTGAAAAATTGGGCGTGCAAAATTATTCAGCCCCTTTACTTTCAGTGCAGCAAACTCTCTCCAGAAGTTCAGTGAGGATCTCTGAATGATCCAATGTTGACCTAAATGACTAATGATGATAAATACAATCCACCTGTGTGTAATCAAGTCTCCGTATAAATGCACCTGCACTGTGATAGTCTCAGAGGTCCGTTAAAAGCGCAGAGAGCATCATGAAGAACAAGGAACACACCAGGCAGGTCCGAGATACTGTTGTGAAGAAGTTTAAAGCCGGATTTGGATACAAAAAGATTTCCCAAGCTTTAAACATCCCAAGGAGCACTGTGCAAGCGATAATATTGAAATGGAAGGAGTATCAGACCACTACAAATCTACCAAGACCTGGCCGTCCCTCTAAACTTTCAGGTCATACAAGGAGAAGACTGATCAGAGATGCAGCCAAGAGGCCCATGATCACTCTGGATGAACTGCAGAGATCTACAGCTGAGGTGGGAGACTCTGTCCATAGGACAACAATCAGTTGTATATTGCACAAATCTGGCCTTTATGGAAGAGTGGCAAGAAGAAAGCCATTTCTTAAAGATATCCATAAAAAAGTGTTGTTTAAAGGTTGCCACAAGCCACCTGGGAGACACACCAAACATGTGGAAGAAGGTGCTCTGGTCAGATTAAACCAAAATTGAACTTTTTGGCAACAATACAAAACGTTATGTTTGGCGTAAAAGCAACACAGCTCATCACCCTGAACACACCATCCCAACTTTCAAACATGGTGGTGGCAGCATCATGGTTTGGGCCTGCTTTTCTTCAGCAGGGACAGGGAAGATGGTTAAAATTGATGGGAGGATGGATGGAGCCAAATACAGGACCATTCTGGAAGAAAACCTGATGGAGTCTGCAAAAGACCTGAGACTGGGACGGAGATTTGTCTTCCAACAAGACAATGATCCAAAACATAAAGCAAAATCTACAATGAAATGGTTCAAAAATAAACATATCCAGGTGTTAGAATGGCCAAGTCAAAGTCCAGACCTGAATCCAATCGAGAATCTGTGGAAAGAACTGAAAACTGCTGTTCACAAATGCTCTCCATCCAACCTCACTGAGCTCGAGCTGTTTTGCAAGGAGGAATGGGAAAATATGTCAGTCTCTCGATGTGCAAAACTGATAAAGACATACCCCAAGCGACTTACAGCTGTAATCCCAGCAAAAGGTGGCGCTACAAAGTATTAACTTAAGGGGGCTGAATAATTTTGCACGCCCAATTTTTCCGTTTTTGATTTGTTAAAAAAGTTTGAAATATCCAATAAATGTCGTTCCACTTCATGATTGTGTCCCACTTGTTGTTGATTCTTCACAAAAAAATACAGTTTTATATCTTTATGTTTGAAGCCTGAAATGTGGCAAAAGGTCGCAAAGTTCAATGGGGCCGAATACTTTCGCAAGGCACTGTATATATATACATATCGCTCTCTTCTCTCCTCTGTCTCTCTCTAAGACACACAATACACATACTTTACCTCACGCACAGACCTAAATCCCTACAGTGAATCACATTAAAGACAGTGCTTTATTCTTTCATTCTTACGTTATGAACACATGAAATACCCCGGGTCTTCCCATTGGTGAGATAACATGTGATTAACCTGTCCATAACTCTCTACTACCAGACAAGCTCTAAGAAGAGCCCTCATCCGCTGAGATTCCCAGCCCATTCTACGGCTGTCCCAAATGGCTCCCTATTCCTTATTTAGCGCACTACTTTTGACCGGGGCCCATAGGGCTCTGGTCAAAAGTAGTGCACTGCATGGGGGATAGGGTGCCTTTCCGGACGAAGTCTGGACTATTCTAATGGATGAACTGCTTAGAGAGACAGAGTAGATCTCTGGAGACACAGGGAGAGACGGTGAGGGCCCTATTTGAGTGCTTTGATTTCCAATTTCTTTCTGATCCATGAATCTAATTCTGATCTTCCGCTGTCTGGGAGAGGAGAGTGGGCGAGAGGGAGGGAGAGTGTAGGGGAGAAGGAGAAGAGAGAGCGAGAGAGAAAGTGTGGGGCAGTCGAAGGCAGGGGGAGAGTAGAGAAGGGGGGAGAGAGAGAGAGAGAGAGAAGGTGGGGCAGTGGGAGGAAGGGACCGAGAGAGAGAGAGAGAGAGAGAGAGGGAGACAGAGAGAGAGAGAGAGAGAGAGAGAAGGTGGGGCAGTGGGAGGAAGGGACCGAGAGAGAGAGAGAGAGAGAGAGAGAGAGAGGGAGAGAGAGAGAGAAGATGGGGCAGTGGGAGGAAGGGACCGAGAGAGAGAGAGAGAGGGAGAGAGAGAGAGAAGGTGTGTCGGTGGTAGGCAGGGAGGGTGAGATGACGATAGACAGATAGAGGGGAGAATCCGAGGATAGAAATAGAGAGGGATGAGAGACAGAAACTGATTGACAGAGAGAGAAAAACTGATGAGAGAGAGAGAGATACACACAGGAGAGAATTAGAGATACTGATTGATTAACAGAGAAAGAGAGAAAAAAACAATGAGAGAGGAAGAGAGAAAAAGAATGAGGGAGGGAAACAGAGCGAGAAAGAGACAGAGATAATTTATGGAGACTATGCCCCAGATGTCCATTAGAAGGTCATAAGGAATGGATGATCCCTGGCTATAAGAAACCAGTCTGCTAGTCGGCTCTGCCTGGCTGGCTGACTGGATGATTGAGCTGTGATCACCCTGCCTATAGACTGTCTCCAGCTGCCTAACTACACCAACCTGGACAGACGAGATGCCAGCCATAGTCATGCATTTTGGATTCAGAAGCAGGAAGTTACCACCTATTCTCTGAGTGTTTCCCTCGATAACTCAATCTCTCAATCTCTCAACCTCTCTCTCTCTCTCTCTCTCTCTCTCTCTCTCTCTCTCTCTCTCTCTCTCTCTTTCTCCCCTTCTCACTCTGTGGCGCTAAAACCGAAGGTCTTCATCACTCTATCTAATTCCCCTCCTGCTCATCCTCCCCCTCCTTCTCTTCCTGCCGTTAAAATGTGACATTCGACTGATAGCCTGGGCCAGGTGTCCTCCCCTATTCTCCTCCTCTCCATCGTCATCACTCATACAGCACAGCGCCACAGTGTCCGTACCTGCAAAAGGTTGGCTATAATTAGCCACCCACTGCTAATGCTAACCTTCCTATGTATCCACTATCCAGGTCCCCTATCCAGACGACAGGAGGCTGTAACAGACAACACAATACACTTCTTTCTTATTTGTGAAGGGGGAAACGATTGTACAGTGAAGAACAGCGTAGTGCAGAAGGTCGTGTACGTGTTGTTTACTCCCTATTCAGGTAGCATTGTAAGCTAGCTAGGCTTAGTTCCAGTACATGTGATGAGGAGAGGACAGAAGGTTGTGTACCAGTCACTGTGCTGTCCCCACTCTGTTTCATTTCTATAATATGTGTCTTGGCCTTGATCCACCCCTCAGGAGGTGCAGCGGTAATACGATTATGAGACGCTCCAAATCTCATTGGCTGTCACCTGCAGCGCCCGCAGTGGGACATACATTGATGAAGCCGTGAGTGTGACAGTGTGTGTGGGTTGGGGAGGCTTTGTGGGTATCAATTGTCTCATAGAGAACAATTGTTCCTACTTATTTCAGTGGAGTGGCACTTTTCATTCCACAAAGGAATCAGTCACTAGGTTGAACATGACCATATTAAGCAAGATGATGGTGTTTTTATGATGTCACAACTCGTCATGATTTGGTCTCATCGTGAGTCCTAAAATAACGTTAAGACTTAAGCTGCGTAACTTCAGTGAGTGAGTTATTGATTGTGCATGCACGGTATATGCGTGTATATGTATGTATCCACATGAGCGTGTGTGTATTTGTGTGGGTATGTTTGCTCGCGTGTGTGTTTGAGCTTTTGGCATGTGTGTGTGTGTCTGTGTGTCTGTGAAGTAAACACAGGATCTGCCAAAACCAATCACTTGATCCCTAAGATCCACCTCCATTCACTGACCCTGACATTGGGGCTTTGACGGAAAAGGAAGCGGACATTTTTATTTCCATCTGGGCAGAAGGAAGTGGCGGGTAAAGTACAGGATACAGCTACCCTTCTCAGAGGAAGGGAGATGTGTCAGGACTCATTGGTGGACCCTGCCACTGACAGATACACAACGTATCCCCTTGTTTAAGGAGGGGAGGGGAGGGAGCGAGAGAGAGGGTGAGAGGGAGAGAGGGAGAGGGAGGGAGAGAGAGAGGTTGTGGGTATGTGTCTCATGTCCACCGGTCGACATATAAATATATGGGCTGCTCATCCATGCCATTGGAAATGTACGAGCGTATGATCGGAAATATATGAGAAATGTGTGATGGAATATTCTTATCGGAGCTTTGTGCTTTGAACATGGGTTCCAATGACTGAATGTGAATCCGATATATTTTCTGGCTTGACATTGTATGTTACTCTATGGTACAATAACCAACTGCAGGGATCCATACTAGCTGCAACTGAAACGTTCATTTCAACAGCAGTTGGTAAATTGCGGCCATTTCAGTCGATGCTACCAGTTACGCTCACCTAGTTTGTCAAAATTTGGAAAAATATTGCTAGATCGTTGAGGGAAGTGCTGACTTCGCCTTTTTCTGTTAGAAGAAACATGGAAGGGAAAGCAGCTGTTGGGGTTTTGTTGGATTCATTTCTAATTGACCACGACTCTGTTTCTTTCATTGGCCGGAGTTGTCCACTCCTGCCCGGCTACCAGAACCTAGGCCAATCTTTCTGTCTCCGCTATACGACCCTGTTACTTCAAAACACCAATTGTTTTTTGGTCATCCATTTTGTACGTCAGTCCACTCTCTCTCTCTCTTTCTCTCTCTCGTGCCCACAGGGGAGAAAATCAATATGGCCTCAGTAGACTCAGTAGACCTCTCTCTTCTGTGGGTTGAATGAACAGACTGGACACTGGAGGCTGTTTCTGACCCATTTCTCTTTCTACTGACCAGAGTGGGGAGAGTCAGGATTGGAGTCAGTTCTGTTTCAATTCAGTCAATTTGAGAAAACATAAATCTATGTGAAGTAATGTGAATTTTTAAACTTAGTTGTGCAGTCAACACTAGATTTACCTGTGTTTTATATATATAGAGTGCATTCCATAAGAAATCAGACCATTCCCTTTTTCCACATTTTATTAAATTACAGCTGTATTCTAAAATGGATTAAATAAAACAAATTCTTCATCAATCTACACACAATAACACACAATGACAACGCAAAAACAGGTTTTCATAAATTTGTGAAAATGAATTAAAGACAAAAACAGAAATACCTTATTAACATAAGTATTCAGACCCTTTGCTATGAGACTCTAAATTGAGCTCAGGTGCATCCTGTTTCCATTGATCATCCTTGAGATGTTTCTACATCTTGATGGGAGTCAACCTGTGTTAAATTAAATTCATTTGACATGATTTGGAAAGGCACACACCTGTCTATATAAGGTCCCACAGTTGACAGTACATGCCAGAGCAAAAACCAAGCTATGAGGTCGAAGGAATTGTCCGTAAAGCTCCGAGACAGGATTGTGTTGAGTCGCAGATCTGCGGAAGGGTACCAAAGAATGTCTGCAGCATTGAATTTCCTCAAGAACACAGTGGCCTCCATCATTCATAAATGTAAGAAGTTTGGAACCACCAAGACTTTTCCTAGTGCTGGCCGCCAGGCCAAACTGAGCAATCGGGGGAGAAGGGCCTTGGTCAGGGAGGTGACTAAGAACCTGATGGTCACTCTGACAGAACTCCAGAGTTCCTATGTGGAAATGGGAGAACCTTCCAGAAGGACAACTATCTCTGCAGCACTCCATCAATCAGGCCTTCATGGTAGACTGTCCGGGCAGAATCCTCTCCTCAGAAAAAGTCACATGACAGCCCGCTTGGAGTTTGCCAAAAGGCACCTAAAGGACCATGAGAAGCAAGATTATCTGGTCTAATGAAACCAAGATTGAACTTTTTGGCCTGAATGGCAAGCGTCACATCTGGAGAAAACCTGGCACTATACCTACGGTGAAGCATGGTGGTGGCAGCATCATGCTGTGGGATGTTTTTCAGTGGTAGGGACTGGGAGACTAGTCAGGATTGAGAGAAAGATGAACGGAGCAAAGTACAGAGAGATCCTTGATGACAACTTGCTCCAGAGCACTCAGGACCTCAGACTGGGGCGAAGGAGAACGACCCTAAGCTAATTTTTTTTATAAAATCACAGATCACAGTATGGTACTTATTTGTTTCCTAGAAATAATTTGATATTGAGATAAAAAAAACAAACATTTTAAAACATCTGCATTGGGACCTTTAAAATTTGCATTAATTTAATTTTCCCCCAATCAATTTCCAACAAGCTCTTACAGTCTCATGTCAGAATTAAACGTTCATCCATGTTTCTTAAACATGGAAACCATGTGCTTGATGTATTTTATACCATTCCACCTATTCCGCTCCAGCTATTACCACAAGCTCGTCCTCCCCAATTAAGGAGCCACCAACCTCCTGTGATAGACATCTAATACTTACATGTATCATGGGTGACCTGGCTGCAATCTCTCTTTAAAACTGTAAAAAATCCGCATTTGAAGCATAAACTAGTGACCGTTTTGTCCAATGCCTCCAGGAAGCATCGCCAGCTTACAGTTATACATAACGACAATCTGTTCTCCATTGGACCCTCATTAGACACACATGTCCCTCACATGGGCTTCTAAGCATGACAGATAAATGCTGCAAAACCAGCCACACACACACACACACACACACACACACACACACACTCACACACACACACACACACACACACACACACACACACTCACACACACACACACACACACACACACACACACACACACTTCTCTCACAGACACTTCATTTCAACATCCACCATCATTGTTGTCTGATAAGACAGTAACACTCCACGGTCCCAGTATTATGAGTTTATCCAATTACTATGAAAAACAGCGTCTCAATCTACCGACCTCGGGTGTTTCTCAATATGCATACTATCTTGCTCCACACTCTCATGCTCCAAGTGCATTCCTATGAGAACGTTCTCTTGAGTACGTTGTTGATAGGACAAGAGGGTGGAGAACGCATAAGATGTTACATTTTAGGGCCTCCCGGGTGGCGCAGTGGTTAAGGGCGCTGTACTGCAGCGCCAGCCGTGCCTGGGTTCGTGCCCAGGCTCTGTCGTAACCGACCGGGAGGTCCGTGGGGCGACGCACAATTGGCCTAGTGTCGTCCGGGTTAGGGAGGGCTTGGTCGGTAGGGATGTCCTTGTCTCATCGCGCACCAGCGACTCCTGTGGCGGGTCGGGCGCAGTGCGCGCTAACCAAGGTTGCCAGGTGCACGGTGTAGCCTCCGACACATTGGTGCAGCTGGCTTCCGGGTTGGATGCGCGCTGTGTTAAGAAGCAGTGCGGCTGGTTGGGTTGTGTATCGGAGGACGCATGACTTCGTCTCTCCCGTGCCCGTACGGGAGTTGTAGCAATGAGACAAGATAGTAGCTACTACAACAATTGGATACCACGAAATTGGGGAGAAAAAGGGGTAAAAAATAAAATAAAAAAGAAATAAAAAAAGACGTTACATTTGAGAGGCACTTGCACTCCCCCTACTGTAGTACCTCACACTGAATCTCCCCATTCACTTAACCTTCCTCCAGCCAGGACAATGGCAACAATATAGACTAAATAACATATACACAAAGCAAACGTTTTACTTCAGAATTATAAGTTAGATATGACCTAAAACTAATGTTATGTACAGTAGATATCAATTAATTGTGGGTAGCTAGCTAGCCAGTTAGCCCTATTGACTTACTATGGACCCATTCACTGAACCTTCCTTCTTCTAGCCAGGGTAATGGCAATAGAGACTTCATAACAATTAGCTAGCTACTCTACCGGTCAAAAGTACTTTACTATTATCTACATTGTAGAATAATAGTGAAGACATCAAAACTATGAAACAACACATGTAGTAACCAAAAAAGTGTTAAACAAATCAAAATATAGTTTACATTTGAGATTCTTCAAATAGCCACATTTTGCCTTGATGACATTGTTGCACACTCTTGGGCATTCTCTCAACCAGCTTCATGAGGTGGTCACCTGGAATGCATTTCAATTAACAGGTGTGCCTCTTTAAAAGTTAATTTGTGGAATTTCTTACCCTCTTAATGTGTTTGAGCCAATCAGTTGTGTTGTGACAAGGTAAGGGTGGATAGCCCTATTTGGTAAAAGACCAAGTCCATATTATGGCAAGAACAGCTCAAATAAGCAAATAGAACCAACAGTCCATCATTAATTTAATACATGAAGGTTAGTCAATACGATACATTTCAAGAACTTTGAAAGTTTCTTCGAGTGCAATCGCAAAAACCATCAAGCGCTATGATGGAACTGGCTCTCATGAGGACCGCCACAGGAACGGAATACCCAGAGTAACCTCTGCTGCAGAGGACAGGTTAATTAGAGTTACCAGCCTCAGAAATTGCTGCCCAAATAAATGCTTCAGAGAGTTCAAGTAACCAACACATCTCAACATACACTGTTTAGAGGACACTGCATGCATCAGGCCTTCATGGTCGAATTGGCTACAGCATTTTGCAGCGATACGCCATCCCATCTGGTTTGTGGCTTAGTGGGACTATCATTTGTTTTTCAACAGGACAATGACCCAACACACCTCCAGGCTGTGTAAGGACTATTTTGACCAAGAATTAGAGTGATGGAGTGCTGCATCAGATGACCTGGCCTCCACAATCACTCGACCTCAACCCAATTTAGATGGTTTGGGATGAGTTGGATCGCAGAGTGAAGGAAAATCAGCCAACCAGTGCTCAGCATATGTGGGAACTCTTTCAAGACTGTTGGAAAATCCTTCCATGTGAAGCTTGTTGAGAGAATGCCAAGAGTGTGTAAAGCTGTCATCAAGTCAAAGGGTGGCTCGTTTGAAAAATCTGAAATCTGAAATACTTTTTTTGGTTACTACATGATACATGTGTTATTTCATAGCATTGATGTCTTCACTATTATTCTACAACGTATAAAATAGTAAAAATAAAGAGAAGCCCTTGAGTGAGTAGGTGTGTCTAAACTTTTGACTGGTACTGTACGTGTATATACAACTCCAGTGATTGACAGTGAATTGACAGTGATTGACAGTGAAACAGCTATACAGTGAAACACAGTAGAGTAAAACTCCAATAAGAAAAGCAAAACAGAGATATTGTACATTCCACAATGAAGGGTTGATAACACAATCATGTCTGCAATAGTACGCGTTTCCTAATGCCATTTCCAGCTACAGGCTACAATATAGATGATATCTCAAACATAAAATATATTTTGACGTTTTTTTGGTTACTACATGATTCCATGTGTTATTTCATAGGTTTAATGTCTTCACTATTATTCTACAATGTATAAAATAGTAAAAATAAAGAAAAACCCTTGAATGAGTAGGTGTTCTAAAACTTTTGACCGGTAGTGCATATGTGAATTGTAATAATGTAGCTAACCAGATAGTATAACTAGTAATAACAAAATGACCAATGTTTTGTAACGTAGATGTTAAACAATGCTACCTTATATAATGTTACTTACCCTACATTATTCATCTCATAGGCATACGTATATACTGTACTCTATATCATCGACTGTATCCTTATGTAATACATGTATCACTAGCCACTTTAACTATGCCACTTTGTGTCACACCCTGACCATAGTTTACTTTGTATATTTCTATGTTTTGGTTGGTCAGGGTGTGATCTGAGTGGGCATTCTATGTTACATGTCTAGTTTGTCCAGTTCTATGTTCGGCCTGATATGGTTCTCAATCAGAGGCAGGTGTTCGTCATTATCTCTGATTGGGAACCATATTTAGGTAGCCTGGGTTTCACTGTGTGTTTGTGGGTGACTGTTCCTGTCTATGTGTTTTTCACCAGATAGGCTGTTTTAGGTTTTCGTTACGTTCATCACGTTCTTTATTTTGTAGTGTTTGCATTGATTCGTGTTTTACGTTTGTTCATTAAAACATGGATCGCAATCTACACGCTGCATTTTGGTCCGACTCTCCTTCACATACAGAAAACCGTTACAGAATCACCCACCACAAAAGGACCAAGCAGCGTGTCAACAGGCAGGAGCAGCGCGAGGAGATGCGCAATAAGGATTTCTGGACATGGGAGGAAATCCTCGACGGGAGAGGACCCTGGGCTAAACCAGGGGAGTGTAGCCGCCCAAAGGTGCAGCAGGAGAAGAGGCAACAGGAGCAGCCCAAAGAGGAGGTATGGACATGGGAGGACGAATTAGAAGGAAGAGGACCCTGGGCTCAGCCAGGAGAATATCGCCGCCCCAAAGAAGAACTGGAGGCGGCGAAAGCGGAGAGGCGCAGATATGAGGAGGCAGCACGACGTAGCGGATGGAAGCCTGAGAGGCAGCCCCAAAAATTTCTTGGGGGGGGGCTAACAGGGAGTATGGCTACGCCAGGTAGGAGACCTGGGCAGACTCCCTGTGCTTACCCGGGGGCTAGAGAAATCGGACAGGCACCGTGTTATGCAGTGGTGCGCACGGTGTCTCCAGTGCGGGTGCATAGCCCGGTGCGGTATATTCCAGCTCCGCGTGTCGGCCGGGCTAGATTGAGCGTCGAGCCTAATGCCATGAAGCCGGCTCTACGCAGCTGGTCCCCAGTGCGTCTCCTTGGGCCGGCTTACATGGCACCAGCCTTGCGCTCGGTGTCTCCGGTTTGCCTGCATAGCCCAGTGCGGGCTATTCCACCTCGCCGCACTGGCAGGGCGACCGTGAGCATTCAACCAGGTAAGGTTGGGCAGGCTCGGTGCTCAAGAGCTCCAGTGCGCCTGCACGGTCCGGTTTTTCCAGTACCACCTCCACACCCCAGCCCTCCGGTAGCAGCTCCCCGCACCAGGCTTCCTGTGCGTGTCCTCGGCCCAGTACCACCAGTGCCAGCACCACGCATCAGGCCTACAGTGCGCCTCGCCTGTCCAGCGCTGTCGGAGTCTCCCGCCTGTTTAGCGCTGTTAGAGCCTTCCTTCTCTACAGCGCTGCCGGAGTCTCCCGCCTGTTCAGAACTGCCAGTCTGCATAGAGCTGCCAGTCTGCAAGGAGCTGCCAGTCTGCATAGAGCTGCCAGTCTGCATAGAGCTGCCAGTCTGCATAGAGCTGCCAGTCTGCAAGGAGCTGCCAGTCTGCAAGGAGCTGCCAGTCTGCAAGGAGCTGCCAGTCTGCAAGGAGCTGCCAGTCTGCAAGGAGCCGCCAGAGCTGCCTGTCTGCAGGATGCCGCCAAAGCTGCCAGTCTGCAAGGAGCCGCCAGAGCTGCCAGTCTGCAAGGAGCCGCCAGAGCTGCCAGTCTGCAAGGAGCCGCCAGAGCTGCCAGTCTGCAAGGAGCCGCCAGAGCTGCCAGTCTGCAAGGAGCCGCCAGAGCTGCCAGTCTGCATGGAGCCGCCAGAGCTGCCAGTCAGCATGGAGCCGCCAGGGCCGCCAGTCAGCATGGAGCAGCCAGGGCCGCCAGTCAGCATGGAGCAGCCAGGGCCGCCAGTCAGCATGGAGCAGCCAGGGCCGCCAGTCAGCATGGAGCAGCCAGGGCCGCCAGTCAGCATGGAGCAGCCAGGGCCGCCAGTCAGCATGGAGCAGCCAGGGCCGCCAGTCAGCATGGAGCAGCCAGGGCCGCCAGTCAGCATGGAGCAGCCAGAGCCGCCAGTCAGCATGGAGCAGCCAGTCAGCATGGAGCAGCCAGAGCTGCCAGTCAGCATGGAGCAGCCAGTCAGCATGGAGCAGCCAGAGCTGCCAGTCAGCATGGAGCAGCCAGTCAGCATGGAGCAGCCAGAGCTGCCAGTCGACCGGACTCTTCCAGATCTGCCAGTCGACCGGACTCTTCCAGATCTGCCAGTCGACCGGACTCTTCCAGATCTGCCAGTCGACCGGACTCTTCCAGATCTGCCAGTCGACCGGACTCTTCCAGATCTGCCAGTCGACCGGACTCTTCCAGATCTGCCAGTCGACCAGACTCTTCCAGATCTGCCAGTCGACCAGACTCTTCCAGATCTGCCAGTCGACCAGACTCTTCCAGATCTGCCAGTCGACCAGTCTCTTCCAGATCTGCCAGTCGACCAGACTCTTCCAGATCTGCCAGTCGACCAGACTCTTCCAGATCCAACTACCTGCCTGGGCTTCCTCTCAGTGCTGAGCTTCCTCTCAGTGCTGAGCTTCCTCTCAGTGCTGAGCTTCCTCTCAGTGCTAAGCTACCCATCTGTCCCGAGCTACCTCTGTCCCGAGCTGCCCCTCTGTCCCGAGCTGTCATTTAGGAGGGTAACCTATCTAGGGACGCTAAGGAGGTGGACTAAAACTATTATGGAGTGGGGTCCACGTCCAGCGCCAGAGCCGCCACCGTGGACAGATGCCCACCCAGACCCTCCCCTATAGGTTCAGGTTTTGCGGCCGGAGTCCGCACCTTGGGGGGGGGGTACTGTCACACCCTGACCATAGTTTACTTTGTATATTTCTATGTTTTGGTTGGTCAGGGTGTGATCTGAGTGGGCATTCTATGTTACATGTCTAGTTTGTCCAGTTCTATGTTCGGCCTGATATGGTTCTCAATCAGAGGCAGGTGTTCGTCATTATCTCTGATTGGGAACCATATTTAGGTAGCCTGGGTTTCACTGTGTGTTTGTGGGTGACTGTTCCTGTCTATGTGTTTTTCACCAGATAGGCTGTTTTAGGTTTTCGTTACATTCATCACGTTCTTTATTTTGTAGTGTTTGCATTGATTCGTGTTTTACGTTTGTTCATTAAAACATGGATCGCAATCTACACGCTGCATTTTGGTCCGACTCTCCTTCACATACAGAAAACCGTTACACTTTGTTTACATACTCATCTCATATGTATATACTGTACTCGATACCATCTACTGTATCTTGCCTATGCTGCTCTGTACCATCACTCATTCATATATCCTTATGTACATATTCTTTATCCCCTTACACTGTGTACAAGACAGTAGTTTTGGAATTGTTAGTTAGATTACTTGTTGGTTATTACTGCATTGTCGGAACTAGAAGCACAAGCATTTCGCTACACTCGCATTAACATCTGCTAACCATGTGTATGTGACAAATAAAATTTGATTTGATAACAATTCTTCATGGCTATCTGGCTAGCTGACAGCAGTAGCTAGCTAGTTAGCTCTGTTGACTTACTATGGGCTTGCAGCCTACACACACCTCAGTGGGTATATTAGGCAGGTAACCATGACAAAATTAACACAGCATGTATTTATTCATGAATCAAGTTCAAATATGGTAGTCAGGCAACATATGAGATGTGAAAAGGCAACAGTTCATTCCGAAGTCGGAGTGCAGTTTCTCTTGCTTCACCTCAAATACTGGCCGCCATTGATTTGAAGAACATTTGCGGAATTTTTGATGTGGTTGCGACATATTCCGTTGCACACGCTCAGTTGAATCTTGCATCGATGCATGGTTCAAAATATGTACAAGAGGAGAGCGCATTCGAGAAGTGACCCCCGTGCTCTGTTTCGCAGACTTCTCCCTTCCGACCCTCCCGTGCTCGCAGCACGGTACTATGCCTTTTGAGTAACACCCCTTGTCTCTCTCGTCTGTCTGATTGAAAACAACACTGATAGAGTCACAAACACTTTCTAACCGTTCTACCTGGGAGAGAAACACGTCAACACAAACAGATTGGACTGAGTTGCCTATTATTCTCCCCAATGTGTGGTGAAGAAGTATGCACGCGTACTGTAACACTGCGACTCGCTTTGGATAAAAATATCTGCATAATTGGCATATACTATTATCATTACAACAACCAGTTATTGTCATGTTGTATTTCCAGTAAATACTAAGATAGGACACCGAATGTTTCACTTAAAGTTCCAATGGGAAAGTCATGACAATCCCTGCTCCCAGTGCTGTTTAGTAACTGCCAACCAATGCCTTGTTATACAGCATGGTCCCAGATCTGTTTATGATATCTTGCGGACCCATAACCATAGGAGTTGGCAAGATATCACAAACAGATCTGATACCAGGATATTGTGTTAAAGGCTACACTTCTCATTAAACTGCATGTGATTCTTCCAAGTTAATCCAGTGTGTGAATATGAGACATGCTCTTCAGTGTTATTAATGCGATAACCCCACTTTAAACTAACCACAACTCATAAAGACTTCATAACTCCATTTTAAGGCCTCTATAAATGCTTATCTATGCTTCTCTTCTCAATAAATGGAAGTCCTCCATGTTAGCCCAGTGTGTGTCCACATGAGCGGTGAGGTAGTAAGTAGATATGGCTGGAGGATGGAGGACTGGAGGATGAGTGGATGAAAGGGACGACCTGTGTGTCAGGAATGAAGGGCAGCAACATGAGTCAGAGGAGACATCACTGGCATGTTAGGCTGTAGCGGTGGTGGTGGGGAGGTAGTCCAGCCCCAGCCAGATAGAACACATCAACACACCAACTAGAACAAGCTAGTCACAGCAAACTGTTATGTAAACACTTCAGTTATGTGGGAAAAGTCTTGTTTATTCACCTCTTGACCTCTCTCTCACTCCCTTTCCTTTCTGTTCCCGATCTCACTCATTTTTCCTTTCTCTATTCCCCTTGTTTCTTTATCTTCATGTCTTCCTGTCTCTGTATCATCCCCTTTCTATTGTTCTCCAGTCCTCTCTTCCTGTCTCTCCCTTCCCCTTCTCCATCCCTTCTTCTCTCTGGGGAATTGTCTCTGTCTACTACAGTATAGTGGGAATGTTGTTGTCCTCCCAGTGACAGTAAAGGAGGCTCTGCCAGGGGCCACACACACACACACACACACCTCGGCCACCAGTCATGCAGACAGCCAGGCAGGCAGTCAGGGATCAGGTTAGGTTGAGGCCACGTCCAATGACCTGCCTGTGTCCCAAATGGCACCCTATTCCCTACAGTATATAGTTCACTAACTTTGATCAGTGCCCATAGGGCTCTAGTCAAAAGTAGTGCACTATCTCTAGGGATAGGGTGCCCCTGTCTCCTGCCATCAGGGCCACTGACATTTGACTCAGGCATCCCTGACTTCCTCCCTCTCTCCCTCTGACTGACTGCAGCACCTGCTGCGACCAATCCACCCGCATCACATTACCCTCTGGGCCAGCTACATTGGCCATTTTGTTTCCTAAGCACAACAACAGTAGTTCCCAGAAGTATTGAAATGTGCAAGAAAGGCAGAAGAGAAGAGAAGAGTGGAAAAGGTTGAGGTCAGTTGAGCAGTCAAGAGTCCTTAGATCCCCTGTAGGCTACTGTCTAATGTGATGGTGGTCTGGTGAGCAGAATACAAAAGGACGCTGTTCTTAACACCACCGCAGTTGGGCTGTGATAAAGGAGACGGGTGCTGTGAGGGATTGGGAGTGCTGTGATATCTGATGTTGGGGTCGTTTGGTAGGCTGTTCACCTGTTTATGGCAGGTTATTGTTATGTTGTGTATGGTAATTGGTTGGATGGGGCATTTGTTATTGGTCAGTGCATAATGGATAACAATACATTGGTGGTGGGCTGCTGGAAAATGGTGTGCATTAGTCACTATGCCTTTTATCAGACAGGCCCCATTCTCTCATGACAGTTTATCTACCCTGTAGGACAAAGACAAACGCTAGACATGCGTCGGCATCATGCCCCCCCCCCCCACACACGTTTTCAACATACGTCCATTCAAACCAAATTAAATCACATGTAATTGATTTAGCAGATGTTATTGCGGGTGTAGCGAAATGCTTGTGTTCCTAGTTCCAACAGAGCAGTAGCATCTAACAATTCACAACAATACACACAAATCTAAAAGTAAAAGACTGAAATTAAGAAATATATAAATATCAGGATGAGCAATGTCGGAGTAGCATTGACTAAATTCAGTAGAATAGAATACAGTATATACATATGAGATGAGTAAATCAGTATGTAAACATTATTAAAGTGACCAGTAATTCCATGCCTATGTCTACAGGGCAGCAGCCTCTAAGGTGCAAGGTTGAGTAGCCGGGTGGTAGCCAGCTATCGATGGCTATATAACAGTCTGATAGACTTGAGATAGAAGCTGTTTTTCAGTCTCTCTGTCCTAGCTTTGATGCACTTGCACTGACCTCGCATTCTGGATGATAGCGGGGTGAACACGCCGTGGCTCGGGTGGTTGTTGCCCTTGATGATATTTTTGGCCTTCCTGTGACATCGGGTGCTGTAGGTGTCCTGGAGCGCAGGCAGTGTGCCCCCAGTGATGCGTTGGGCAGACCGTACCACCCTCTGGAGAGACCTGTGGTTGCGGGCGGAGCAGTTGCCATACCAGGCAGTGATACAGCCCGTCAGGATGCTTTCAATTGTGCATCTGTAAAAGTTTCTGAGGGTTTTAGGGGCCAAGCCAAATTTATTCAGCCTCATGTGTCTGTCTGTGTGGGTAGACCATTTCAGATTGTCAGTAATGTGTACGCCGAGGAACTTTAAGCTTTCCAACTTCTCCACTGTGGTCCTGTCAATTTGGATGGGGCGCACACCCTCTACTGTACCCTGAAGTCCACAATCAGTTCCTTTGTTTTGTTGGCGTTGAGAGAGTGGTTATTTTCCTGGCCACAGGGCCCTCACCTCCTCCCTGTAGGCTGTCTCGACATTGTTGGTAATCAGGCCTACTACTGTTGTGTCGTCTTCAAACTTGATGATTGAGTTGGAGGCGTGCTTGGCCACACAGTCATGGGTGAACAGGGAGTACAGCAGGGGGCTGGGCACGCACCCTTGTGGGACCTCTGTGTTGAAGATCAGCAAAGTGGAGGTGTTGTTTCCTACCTTCACCACCTGGGGGCGGCCCTTCAGGAAGTCCAGGACCCAGTTGCACAGGGTGGGGTTCAGACCCAGGGCCCCGAGCTTAATGATGAGCTTGGAGGGTACTATGGTGTTGAAGGCTGAGCTATAGTCAATGAACAGCATTCTGATGTAGGCATTCCTCTTGTCCAGATGGGATAGGGCAGTGTTTAGTGCGATGAGGATCACACCCATCTGTGAATCTATTGAGGCGATAAGCAAATTCAAATGGGTCTAGGATGTCAGGTAAAGTAAAGTTGATATAGTCCTTAACTAGCCTCTCAAAGCACTTCATGATGACAGAAGTGAGTGCTACGGGGCGGTTGTCATTTAGTTCAGTTACCTTTGCTTTCTTGGGTACAGGAACAAGTGTGGACATCTTGAAGCAAGTGGGGACAGCAGACTGGCATAGGGAGAGAGTGAATATGTCCAACAGCTGGTCTGCGCATGCTCTGAGGACGTGGCTGGGGATGCAGTCTGGGCCGGCAGCCTTGTGAGTTTTTTCTATTACATTTTTATTTAACCTTTATTGAACTAGGCAAGCCAGTTATTATTTACAATGACGGCCTAACCCGGCCAAATCCTAACCCGGACAACGCTGGGCCAATTTTGCACTGCCCTATGGGACTCCCAATCACGACCGGTTGTGATACAGCCTGGAATCAAACCAGGATCTGTAGTGACGCCTCTAGCACTGAGATGCAGTATCTTAATCCTTGATCCAGCAGCATACCACCCTGCATACCACTGCTGGCTTGCTTCTGAAGCTAAGCAGGGTTGGTCCTGGTCAGTTCCTGGATGGGAGACCAGATGCTGCTGGAAGTGGTGTTGGAGGGCCAGTAGGAGGCACTCTTTCCTCTGGTCTAAAAAAATATAACCCAAATTGGAGACACTGCCCTGTGTAGGGTGCCGTCTTTCGGATGGGACGTTAAACGGGTTTCCTGACTCTCTGAGGTCATTAAAGATACCATGGCACTTATTGTAAGAGTAGGGGTGTTAACCCCGGTGTCCTGGCTAAATTCCCAATCTGGCCCTCAAACCATCACGGTCACCTAATAATCCCCAGTTTACAATTGGCTCATTCATTCCTCTCCCCTGTAACTATTCCCCAGGTCGTTGCTGCAAATGAGAACCTGTTCTCAGTCAACTTACCTGGTAAAATAATGGACAAATAAAATTAGACCACTGCGCCACTTGGGAGCCCCTAACATGCTTAAAATGTCTTACTCACGTCTGCCATGGAGAATGAGAGCCCACAGTCCTTGGGATCGGGCCACGTCAATTGCACTGTGTTATCCTCAAAGCAGGCGCAGAAGGTGTTTAGCTTGTCTAGGATCAAGATGTTGGTGTCTGTGACTTGGATGGTTTTCCCTTTGTAATCCATGACTGTCTGTAGACCCTGCCACATACGTCTCGTGTCTGAGCAGTTGAATCGCAAGTCCACTTTGTCTCTGTACAGATGTTTTGCCTGTTTGATTGCCTTACGGAGGGAATAATTACACTGTTTGTATTCAACCATATTCCCAGTCACCTTGCCATAAGATAAATGCGGTGGTTCGCGCTTTCAGTTTTGCGCAAATGCTGCCATCTACCTAGGTTTCTGGTTTGGTTAGGTTTTATTAGTCACCGTGGGAACAACATCACCTATACACTTTATAATGGACTCAGTCACCATGTCCGTCCGTGTAAGTGTCAATGTTATTCTCAGAGGCTACAGGGAACATATCCCAGTCCGCGTGATCGAAACAATCTTGAAGCACGGATTCCGATTGGTCAGACCAGGGTTGAATAGACCTTAGCTTGGGTACTTCCTGTTTGAGTTTCTACCTATGGGAAGGGAGGATCAAAATGGAGTTGTGATCTGATTTGCCGAAGGGAGGGCGGGGCCTCGTAGGCATCTCGAAAAGGCGAGTAGAAGTGATCTAGTGTTTTCCCTAAGTCAGTGTGTTGATAGAACTTCGGTCGCGTTCTGGAGCAGCCTCTGGGATAAGTTATATTGCCCTGGGGGGTACGAATAAAGCATCCAATTCGGGAAGATTGTATTCCTGGTCATAATGCTGGTGAGTTACCGCCGCTCTGATATCCAAAAGTTATTTCCGGCTGTGTGTAATAACACAAAACATAAAAAATACTCTAAGATACTGCATATCTGTCGGCGCCATTGCTTGCAACATCACTTCCACATTGCAACACATCCAACCATCCTCCTAATTACTATGGTGATGTCAGAGATGTCAGAAGGAGCCGTCAGCTCCAGTACTATAAACCCAGCCATGATGAGGTCAGACATCATAAAGCTGGATATGTAAATGGCTACTCCAGAAGGTCAATGATACATCGTTCTCAATGGGGGAGGAATAGGTCAGGATTAGTCTTGAAGAGGAGGGTGTGACATTTCATTTGACTGTGTTGTTGAATTATTCTGTCACGCCCTGGCCATAGAGAGGCTTTTATTCTCTATTTTGGTTAGGCCAGGGTGTGACTAGGGTGGGCATTCTAGTTTCTTTATGTCTATGTTTTCTATTTCTTTGTGTTTGGCCGGGTTGCAACTATCTATCGTTGTCTCTGATTGAGAATCATACTTAGGTAGCCCTTTTTTCCTCCTGTCTTTGTGGGAAGTTGACTTTGTTCAGGGCACATAGCCTGTAGCTTCACGGTTGTTTTCTCATTTGTTGTTTTGTTGGCGTCATTTTCTATAATAAAAGAAAATGTGCGCTCACCACACTGTGCCTTGGTCCACTTCCTTCAACAGCCGTGACATATTCAATTATTATTTAATTATCGCTGAAATGATACAATGCTAACAATCTTCGAATACGATAATTGAGACTAATTTTCCAGGGATGACAGTTACTTACTGGTACAGGGGCTAGCAGTTGACTTACTAGCCTATGGGACCCCCACATTTAATTTGATGCTATTGTTTTTCATGAACCTCAGCTTCCTTGAAGAGCACTTTAACCTGAATCGTCCTCAGCATCAACTCTATGCCCAATGTTTTCCAAGAGAGTTGACATGACGGGAGACACGACTGCATATCATTTCAATAAATCTAAGTGAGAGGGGAACCTTCCAAAAGAGAGAGGGCCAAATCTACACCTCCCTGGCGTCCTCTGATGGATGTGTCAGGAGGCTGAGCTCATTAAAATGTCTCTATGTCTGGATACCCTGTAACTCATTGTGGTATGTGTGTGTGCGCATGTGTGTGAGGACTGATTTGGAGCTCTCTGGGTGACAGTGAGATGTGATCTGTGGGTCTATACCTTACCACTGTCAGGCTACTGAGGATATGTGTGTGTGTGTGTGTGTGTGTGTGTGTGTGTGTGTGTGTGTGTGTGTGTGTGTGTGTGTGTGTGTGTGTGTGTGTGTGTGTGTGTGTGTGTGTGTGTGTGTGTGTGTGTGTGTGTTTCGGATGGCGGAGGGGGGTATGGTAGAAATGTGTACGTTTCTTAGAATGTGTGTGTGGTGGTGTGGTGGGGCTGAGGAGATGTTTCTGAAGGGGAGGGTTGTGTGGGTGGTTGTCCTCAACACAGAAAGATAGATGACTGACTATGGAAGCTTTACTTCTGCTCTGGTACACAAAAAAATAAAAAATAAAAAATAAACTTTTTTTTAAGTAACTCAATCTTGAAAGTTGTAATAGTAGAATGCACAAGGTGCAGTTTCAAAATTGGGTAGTGCATCATCAGTATTCCTCTTGTCATGTCAGTCATTGCAGACCCTAGAGAGCTATTTATAACTTGTCAGAGATGTCCAGATCAACTAGCCCATGTCTGCAAACGTGTTCTAGCTAGGTAATTTATGTTCGAGTAACTCAAATATCATGTGAATACACATTAGACAATGCAAAATGTGTAGAATTGCAGGAAATAAGCTTTAAACCTGCAAAAATCTTATCTCCGCCAGCAAGACTGGTTGTGAACAGTTTGTGTCATGAACAGTGCTTGTGCCTATAGAAATCGACAGGGTGCACGCATGCAGGGGGGGGTGTTCCCCGGTGCTGAAAGGGGGGCCTGAGTGAAAACGTTTGGGGACCGCTGCCCTGATACATCCTGCTAGGCATGACACATCCACACACCACACAGCATGACACTAACTGCTCCTGTAAGTCTCTCTGGATAAGAGCGTCTGCTGAATAACGCACATGTCTATGTCATGTAAATGTACCAACAGTATTGACACGACACAGCGCCTAAGCTCCTGAGTGGCGCAGCGGTCTAAGGCACTGTATCTCAGTGCAAGAGGCGTCACTACAGTCCCTGGATTGAATCCAGGCTGTATCACATAAGGCCGTGATTGGGAGTCCCATAGGGCGGTGCACAATTGGCCCAGCGTTGTCTGGGTTTGGCCGGGGTAAGCCGTCATTGCAAATAAGAATTTGTTCTTAATTGACTTGCCTAGTTAAATATGTATATATATATATTTTTTAAACTAGATATCAATGTATCGACTACACAAGATGACCTGCCCAGGACGGTTCCATGCTATGGCTGTAGGAATACATTTTGATGAAACCTGATGAAGACGGCTCGCTGTGGAAACGTTGATAAATAGATGACTGCATCAGAGCTACTAGAGTCTGCTGCTTCCTCTTTCTTCTAAAATGGCTGTAGGAATACCCTGAAATGAAAGGACATCTTGCTAGTGACTAAAGTAATGGAAATCAATCCAGTCAATTCAGGCCAGCTCATTAGAGCGATAGTCAACTGATCAATTAGAAATCAGATTGATTGACAGCGCGTGTTGGGAGATGTTATGTAAGTCATGTGGATTGGAACCTTCTGAGGCTTCGGGTGTACAAATGTCACGTTGTATAACACTTCCTGTTAGCTTAAGCCTGACACAAGAGAGAGGAAAGGTCACATTCCGCTGTCACAATGTTAAAGATCCCAAGATCCACTGTAAATTATTTCAGTGAACAAGGTTTGGGTCAATCCCATTCCAGTTCTGTACATTTTACGAAAGTAAGAAATATGTCAATTAAATGGCCTTGTTCAATCCTTGAATTGGATTTTCAATTTACCTTGACCTGAATTGAATGAAATTGAATGGGCCCAAACGGAAGCACTAACTTACAGATTCTTAACATAGCAGTAAATGAATAGAGGATCGGGGTCACAGTGGATTAAGTTTTGTTGTTTTGGACATGAACACACACAGCTTTTGATGATGGTGGACAATTGTAGTGTGTTTCATCAGGGGCTTCTATGGGCCTGTGGGATTACAGATTTCACATGCAGCGTGTGGGAAGGGGGGGGGGGGGGGGTTGTTACAGCATGTACGTGTGTGTGTCCTACCATGCTGTCTGTCTGTCTCACTGTGTGTGTCGGGGGGCGGGGGGTTCAGGGGGAGGGTGTGTGTGTGTGTGTGTGTGTGTGTGTGTGTGTGTGTGTGTGTGTGTGTGTGTGTGTGTGTGTGTGTGTGTGTGTGTGTGTGTGTGTGTGTGTAATAACCCAGGATGACTCACATTTTTTTCTCACAACAATAAACAGAACTCCCCTTGGTGACAATATTTGCTCATATACCTGACAGAGAGAGGGAGAGAGATAGATAGATAGAGGGAATGAGAGAGAGAGAGAGAGAGAGAGAGAGAGAGAGAGAAAGAGAGAGAGAGAGAGAGAGAGAGAGAGAGAGAGAGAGAGAGTGAGTGATAACCCCCAGATGAAGAATGATCCGTCTCAGCCAGAGGGGACAGAGAGGGGAGCAGGGATCAGTGGTTACTCAGGTGAGGCGGAGGCGTACTGATGATGTCAGAGCGGCAGCCAAACGAGATTAACCTGAACTAGCAGAACAGCCACAGATCCACACAGATTCACCTGAACTAGCAGTAGAGCCACAGATCCACACAGATTAACCTGAACTAGCAGTAGAGCCACAGATCCACACAGATTCTCCTGGACTAGCAGTAGAGCCACAGATCCACACAGATTCTCCTGGACTAGCAGTAGAGTCACAGATCCACACAGATTCTCCTGGACTAGCAGTAGAGCCACAAATCCACACAGATTCTCCTGGACTAGCAGTAGAGCCACAGATCCACACAGATTCTCCTGGACTAGCAGTAGAGCTAAAGATCCACACAGAATGCAGACGAGGGAATCTGCTACGCAGCTAGATTGTACGGTGCGGTCACGTCCTGACCTTAGTTCCTTTTTTATGTCTCTGTTTTAGGTTGGTCAAGGCGTGAGTTGGGGTTTTGTTCTATGTTTGTATTTCTATGTGTATGGCCTGGTATGGTTCCCAATCAGAGGCGGCTGTCAATTGTTGTCTCTGATTGAGAACGATACTTAGGCAGTCTGGTTTCGCCCTTGAGTTGTGGGTAGTTGTTTTCTGTTTTGTGTGTATCACCTGACGGAACTGTTTCGTTCTCGTTATTCCTCGTTGTTATTTTGTTTAGTGTTCAGCTTTGATTAAATTTACACCATGAACACTTACCACGCTGCGCTTTGGTCTACTCCTTCTTCCACCAACGAAAACCATTACAGGTGCCTTCAGAAAGTATTCAGACACCTTGACATTTTGTTACATTCATCCTTATTCTAACATTGATTAAATAGTTATTTTCCCCTCATCAATCTACACACAATACTCCACAATGACAAAGAAAAACAGGTTTTTAGAATTGAAAATGAATGAAAATGTACATAAGTATAAGGATCCTTTACTCAGTACTTTGTTGAAGCATTTTTGGCAGTGATTACAGCATTGGTTATTGTTGGGTATGACGCTACAAGCTTGGCACACCTGTATTTGGGGAATGTCTCCCATTTTTCTCTGCAGATCCTCTCAAGCTCTGTCAAGTTGGATGGGGAGCGTTGCTGCACTGCTATTTGCAAGTCGATCCGGAGATGTTTGATCGGGTTCAAGTCCGGGCTCTGACTGGGCCACTCAAGGACATTCAGAGACTTGTCCCGAAGCCACTCCTGTGTTGTCTTGGCTGTGTGCTTAGGGTCGTTTTCCTGTTGGAAGGTGAACCTTGACCCAGGTCTGTGGACCTGAGCACTCTGGAGCAGGTTTTCATCAAGGATCTCTCTGTACTTTTCTCAGTTCATCTTTGCCTCGATCCTGACTAGTTTCCCAGTCCCTGCCGCTGAAAAACATATCCACAGCACGATGCTGCCACCACCATGCTTCACTGTACGGATGGTGCCAGGTTTCCTGCAGACTTGACGCTTGGCATTCAGGCCAAAGCGTTCAATCTTGGTTTCATCAGACCAGAGAATCTTGTTTCTCATGGTCTGAGAGTCTTTAGGTGCCTTTTGGCAAACTCCAAGAGGGCTGTCATGTGCCTTTTATTGAAGAGTGGCTTCTGTCTGGCCACTCTACGATTAAGGCCTGAATGGTGGAGTGCTTCAGAGATGGTTGTCCTTCTGGAAGGTTCTCCCATCTCCACAGAGGAACTCTGGAGCTCTGTCAGTGACCATCGGGTTCTTGGTCACCTCCCTGACCAAGGCAGGTCTGTCTGTGTATTTAAAAACATCGTACAGCGGTACAGAAATAATCTTAAGGTTTACTGTCTTTTAGTTCCCACGATTGCTCAGTTTTGCCGGGCGGCCAGCTCTAGGAAGAGTCTTTGTGGTTCCAAACTTCTTTCATTTAACAATGATGGAGGCCACTGTGTTCTTGGGGACCTTCAATGCTGCAGAAATGTTATGGTAGCCTTCCCCAGATCTGTGCCTCGACACAATGCTGTTTCGGAGGTCTAAGGATATTTCCTTTGACCTCATGGCTTGGTTTTTCTATTTGTAGAGGTTCTAACAGTAGAACAGGAATGAATCCACCAGTCTGCCACATAGATCTAGAGCTCATAGATTCTATTACTCTATAATATTTCACTCCAGAGGGTTATTCTGTCTGTTCAATTAGACAGGATAAATATACCCCTTCTCCCAGGACAATAACAGTCAAATAAACAAATTACATTTAAGTCGAGTATATTGCCAAATAAGATATTTGAGTATTTCAAATAAGGCATTATTATGGATGTTATTGTTGAATATTCTCAAGACTACATTATTTTCTTCTAATCACGTGTCAAGAAACATGTCTATGTGGTGTCTCTGAAAGGTGCACAACCAACCATAATAGTTCCTACACTATTTCCTCATTACAAAAGCATTAACAAGAAGTTGTACGTCTTGTAACATTGTCTGAGCCTTACTAGAAGAGCACTTATCGGCCCTCTCTTGAACGCAGCTCTCTCCAAGCCATCGTTCCTACACCATTGTCTAATTAGAAATGCATCAAGGAGAGGTTGTAAAGTGTGTAGGTCTGACCCTCAGAATAAGAGCTCTTATTGGCCCGCTCTTGAACGCAGCTCTCTCAGCTTCGCCTGACTGCAAGCCAGTCAGGTATTGATTTCTCATTGGTTGATTTGTTTAACCACCCAGAGACAGTTGTTATTGCCTTGTGAGGGAGTAAATTCTGCCTTAACTGCTGCTTGCTACTTCGATTGGGCATTTTACTCTTTACAATACCTGCATTTATTGGTTTGTGACTACAGAGAAGTACATTTCAATGCAGGCACTGTAGCTAAAAAATAGTTGAGTTTTGAACAAAATGACTGTATGAGGATATCGAAATATTAATCTCAGTTCACCCAAAACTAAAGTCTTGCGTAATTGGTCAGCTCCTCGATTGTAACGGTTTTCCTGTTGTGAAGGATAAGCGGACCAAAATGCAGCGTGGTGGTTATTCATGTTCTTTAATTTATAAAGACACTATACATGAAATAACTAAACAAAACAAGAAAAGTGAAAACCTAAACAGTCCTATCTGGTGCAAACACAGAGACAGGAACAATCACCCACAAACACACAGTGAAACCCAGGCTACCTAAATATGGTTCCCAATCAGAGACAATGACTAACACCTGCCTCTGATTGAGAACCATATCAGGCCCGACATAGAAATAGACAAACAAGACATCCAACATAGAATGCCCACTCAGATCACACCCTGACCAACCAAAACATAGAAACATACAAAGCAAACTATGGTCAGGGTGTGACAGTACCCCCCCCCCCCCCCCCTCCCCACTTCACCATAGTCTTAGTCCCCCACCTTGTCCGCTTCCGTGGCCTCCTAGCCACGGCGACCCTACTTAATGACCCCACTGGACTGAGGGGCAGCTCGGGACAGAGGGGCAGCTCGGGACAGAGGGGCAGCTCGGGACAGAGGGGCAGCTCGGGACAGAGGGGCAGCTCGGGACAGAGGGACAGCTCGGGACAGAGGGACAGCTCGGGACAGAGGGGCAGCTGCTCGGGACCGAGGGGCTCTGGAGCCGCTGGGCTGAGGAGCTCCGGCGCCTCTGGGCTGAGGGGCTCTGGCAGATCCTGGCTGGCTGGCAGTTCTGGCAGATCCTGGCTGACTGGCAGATCCTGGCTGAACGGCGGATCCTGGCTGAATAGCGGATCCTGGCTGACTGGCGGATCTGGAAGATCCTGGCTGACTGGCAGCTCTAGCTGCTCCATGCTGACTGGCTGCTCTGGCTGCTCCATGCTGACTGGCTGCTCTGGCTGCTCCATGCTGACTGGCGGCTCTGGCAGCTCCATGCTGACTGGCGGCTCTGGCTGCTCCATGCTGACTGGCGGCTCTGGCTGCTCCATGCTGACTGGCGGCTCTGGCTGCTCCATGCTGACTGGCGGCTCTGGCTGCTCCATGCTGACTGGCGGCTCTGGCTGCTCCATGCTGACTGGCGGCTCTGGCTGCTCCATGCTGACTGGCGGCTCTGGCTGCTCCATGCTGACTGGCGGCTCTGGCTGCTCCATGCTGACTGGCGGCTCTGGCTGCTCCATGCTGACTGGCGGCTCTGGCTGCTCCATGCAGACTGGCAGCTCTGGCGGCTCCATGCAGACTGGCAGCTCTGGTGGCTCCTTGCAGACTGGCAGCTCTGGCGGCTCCTTGCAGACTGGCAGCTCCTTGCAGACTGGCAGCTCCTTGCAGACTGGCAGCTCTGAACAGGCGGGAGACTCCGGCAGCGCTGTAGAGGTGGAAGGCTCTGGCAGCGCTAAACAGGCGGGAGACTCCGGCAGCACTGTAGAGGAGGAAGGCTCTGACTGCGCTGAACAGGCGGGAGACTCCGGCAGCGCTGGAGAGGAGGAAGGCTCTGGCAGCACTGGACAGGCGAGGCGCACTGTAGGCCTGATGCGTGGTGCTGGCACTGGTGGTACTGGGCCGAGAACACGCACAGGAAGCCTGGTGCGGGGAGCTGCCACCGGAGGGCTGGGGTGTGGAGGTGGTACTGGAAAGACCGGACCGTGCAGGCGCACTGGAGCTCTTGAGCACCGAGCCTGCCCAACCTTACCTGGTTGAATACTCCCGGTCGCCCTGCCAGTGCGGCGAGGTGGAATAGCCCGCACTGGGCTATGCAGGCGAACTGGGGACACCATGCGCAAGGCTGGTGCCATGTAATCTGGCCCAAGGAGACGCACTGGAGACCAGCTGCGTAGAGCCGGCTTCATGGGGACACCGTGCGCTTCACAGCATAACACGGTGCCTGTCCGGTCTCTCTAGCCCCCCGGTAAGCACAGGAAGTTGGTGCACGTCTCCTACCTGGCTTTGCCACACTTCCTGTGTGCCACCCCCCCCCAAGACATTTTTGGGGCTGACTCTCGGGCTTCCTACCGCACCGCTGTGCTTGTCTCTCCAACTACATTCTCCGATAACCTTCCACGCACTGCTCCATCGAATCCCAGGCGGGCTCCGGCACTCTCCCTGGGTCGACCGCCCACCTGTCTATCTCCTCCCAAGTAGTATAGTCCAAAACGTCCTCCCATGTCCATTCCTCTTTTTGCTGCTGTTTGGTCCTTTTGTGGTGGGTGATTCTGTAACGGTTTTCCTGTTGTGAAGGATAAGCGGACCAAAATGCAGCGTGGTGGTTATTCATGTTCTTTAATTTATAAAGACACTATACATGAAATAACTAAACAAAACAAGAAAAGTGAAAACCTAAACAGTCCTATCTGGTGCAAACACAGAGACAGGAACAATCACCCACAAACACACAGTGAAACCCAGGCTACCTAAATATGGTTCCCAATCAGAGACAATGACTAACACCTGCCTCTGATTGAGAACCATATCAGGCCAGACATAGAAATAGACAAACAAGACATCCAACATAGAATGCCCACTCAGATCACACCCTGACCAACCAAAACATAGAAACATACAAAGCAAACTATGGTGACATCGATTAGGTTCTGGGTCCAGAAATGTTAAGAGAAGAGATTAAGAGATGCTAGAATGAGGAGCAGAACCGGAACAAGGAGCTCCACCCTCTCCCTTTGAAAGTTACAGGCAAGTCTATGGGCCGAATGTCCCCTACCCTTCTGAAATTCGAAAGGTGCCTAACACTTGCGAAATCGTGATTTGTCCAAATAACCAGTGTAGCTAAAAATGGTCCCGTTTTGAAAAATGGTAATATTCTACTTGATGTATGGACTGTATGAGGATATTGAAATATTAATCTCAGTTCACCCAAAACTAAAGTCTTGCGTAATGGGTCAGCTGCTCGATTAGATTCTGGGTCCAGAAATGTTAAGAGAAGAGATTAAGAGATGCTAGAATGAGGAGCAGAACCTGAACGAGGAGCTTCACCCTCTCTTTGAAAGTTACAGGCAAGCCCCATACCCTTCTGAAATTCGAAAGGTGCTTAACACCTGCGAAATCGTGATTTGTCCAAATAACCAGTGATGAAAAACACAGAACTACTGACGCTCGTTAGCTATCGGTGGCCATAGTATAAAGACAGCTCTATGGTACCATGTATGTCTACGTGGTCTGTTCACCAGAGATTATTGACATAATGTTATTGTTCACGGTTGTGATGCTTTCACAAACAAGTATGAAATAACTGTAGTAATTGACTGTTCTGCTCTTGTTGATTCAATATATAAACTAATTTTCATGTAATAACACAAAGCTAAATCAAATACATTCATGACAAATGGGTCAGCTGTAGCAAATCCATTTCCTTTGTACCTCTGCTTTGAATGTGATCCGCAATACTTTAAATAAATATTTAATCCGAACTTTTCTTCCATTGACATGCTCCATTACTTCAAATGGCCTCCTTCTAAGACAGTCTGTGTGTGTGTGTCTGTGTGTGTGTGTGTGTGTGTGTGTGTGTGTGTGTGTGTGTGTGTGTGTGTGTGTGTGTGTGTGTGTGTGTGTGTGTGTGTGTGTGTGTGTGTGTGTGTGTGTGTATTTCTGATTTCCTCTGTATCAGTCAGGCCACAATATCTGTCAATGCGGGTGTCAGAATATGCATTTTCATCAAGGACCCCATGTTCCCTCGTCGTTCCTGTGTGGAGACAGTCTTAACAGGTGAGGAAGCCAGGCAGTGGAGATGGTTGAGTTGGGGGTGAAAGGGGAGACAAACAGTTAGCCAGCCAGGGAGAGGAGGGAGACAGGGGGAGGTATACAAGGGGCTTTGGTGTGGCCGTGTGGTGACAGGTCGTCTGTCTGTGGTGGGGGAGGTGAGTGAGTAGACACACACACATGTTGGGAAACGTCACAAACACACACACACAGACGTTTTGGTAACAGCACACTGAGGAAAGCTCTGTCAGCAGTGCTGGAAATGTGTGTCAGCCCTGACCTTAGAGGATGACCACACAGATTAACAGACCAGGGCTGGACATGTTGTTGCATTGTGTGTGTGTGTGTGTGTGTGTGCGTGTGCGTGTGCGCGTGCGCGTGCACATGTGTGTGTGTGTGTGTGTGTGTGTGTGTGTGTGTGTGTGCGCGTGTGCGTGTGTGTGTGTGTGTGTGTGTGTTGAATAATGTTTATATCATGGAAGACCCCGATGCAGACAGTGTCGAAGTAACAAACGTTTATTACTAGAACGCACCAGCGACTCCTGTGGCGGGCCGGGCGCAGTGCACGCTAACCAAGATTGCCAGGTGCACGTTGTTTCCTCCGACACATTTGTGCGGCTGGCTTCCGGGTTGGATGCGCGCTGTGTTAAGAAGCAGTGCGGCTTGGTTGGGTTGTGTATCGGAGGACGCATGACTTTCAACCTTTGTCTCTCCCGAGCCCGTACGGGAGTTGTAGCGATGAGACAAGATAGTAGCTACTAACAATTGGATACCACGAAATTGGGGAGAAAAAGAGGGTAAAAAAAATCTAATAAAAAAAATTAAAAAGAAAGTATACATCTTTAGAAATGACTTTCCCAAAACAACAAATTAGCTAACCTTTACAATGATGGTGACTTCTGTCCCTCAGCCTGAGAGAGATGTATTAAAAACACCACTGAGTTCATAGAATAGTCTGCTTATCTTCACTATGAGTCCTCCTCCTCTCCCTCATAATCCTCTCTCTCCATCTCCTCTCCTCATAATCCTCCTCAGTGTCCCCCTCCTCCTCATTGTCCACATCTTCCTCCTTCGTGTCCTCATCTGTTTCCTCCTCGACCTCATCCATGTCCCCATCCGCTTCCTTCTCTTCCTCATAATTCTCAATCCTCCTCCTCCTCCTCCTCCTCTTCCTGCATCCCCTCTTCCTCATAATCCTCTTCTTTCTCCTCCTCTTTCTCCTCCTCAGTGTCCACATCTGCTTCCTCCTCTTCCTCATAATCTTCATTCTCTTCCTCCTCTTCCTCATAATCCTCCTCTTCCTCCCCCTCCTCCTCCTCCACCTCATCCTCCTCCTCAGTGACCCCATCCACTTCCTCCTCTTCCTCATAATCCTCATTCTCTTCCTCCTCCTCCTCTTCCTGCACCCCCTCTTCCTCATAATCTTCCTCTTCCTCCCACTCCTCATCCTCCTCCTCAGTGTCCCCATCCGCTTCCTCCTCTTCCTCATAACCCTCATTCTCTTCCACCTCCTCCTCTTCCTGCACCCCCTCTTCCTCATAATCCTCCTCTTCCTCCCACTCCTCATCCTCCTCCTCAGTGTCCCCATCCGCTTCCTCCTCTTCCTCATAACCCTCATTCTCTTCCACCTCCTCCTCTTCCTGCACCCCCTCTTCCTCATAATCCTCCTCTTCCTACTCCTCCTCCTCTTCCTCCTCCTCTTCCTCCTCCTCCTCCTCCTCCTCAGTGTCCCCGTCCGCTTCCTCCTCTTCCTCATAATCCTCATTCTCTTCCTCCTCTTCCTGCACCCCTTCTTCCTCATAATCCTCCTCCTCCTCCTCTCCATCCACCACCTCTTCCTCATAATCCTCCTCTTCCTCCACCCCCTCTTCCTCTTCTTCCTCATCCTCAGTGTCCTCTTCATCCACTTTGTTATTTTTACACCACCCCTTTCTCCCTCGCTCTCAAATGGCTGCCTGGTATTTGCACTCAGCACCCGGCTAACCCTTCATTGGCTGTATCTGCCTACTGAAGAGACTGGCTTTATGAACTTGCTTTGAGTGGATTTTGCTAACCAATAAAACGTATCAAATTAATTTGTCTTGTATCCAGAGGCTTTTGCAATATATTTTTTTATACAGGATTATTCAAACTGGAGGTAAGGTTTTCATCTAAAAGCCTTCTCACACTACAGCCACCCAGGAATGGGTTTCTCATGGTCACATAAAATTATACTCACATAAAATTATAATACAATCAGTGGAGGCTCCTCAGAGGAGGAAGGAGAAGGACAATCCTCCTCAGTGAATTTCATAAAATTGTGAAACATTTAAAAATTATCCTTTTTTAGATAAATCTATACTAAATACATTAACATATATACTAAATCAATTATTAAAACACACTATTTTGCAATGGAGGTCCACAGTAGACTCAACAGCACTCTGTTGGCTGGCACGATGGTGTACCTTCAAAAATTAAAGAGAAGCGATAGAGAGAGCGAGAAAGAGATATTTTGTCATTTCATTTTCAGTTTTACTACCAGTCAAACGTTTTAGAACACCTACTCATTCAAGGGTTTGTCTTTATTTTTACTATTTTCTACATTGTAGAATAACAGTGAAGACATATAACACATATGGAATCATGTAGTAACAAGAAAAGTGTTAAACAAATCATAATATATTTTAGATTTGAGATTCTTCAAATAGCCACATTTTGCATTGATGACAGGTTTGCACACTCTTGGCATTCTCTCAACCAGCTTCACCTGGAATACTTTTCCAACAGTCTTGAAGGAGTTCCCACATATGCTGAGCACTTGTTGGCTACTTTTCCTTCACTGCGGCCCAACTCATCCCAAACCAACTCAATTTGGTTGAGGTCGGGGATTGTGGAGGCCAGGTCATATGATGCAGCACTCCATCACTCTCCTTCTTGGTCAAATAGCCCTCACACAGCCTGGAGGTGTGTTGGGTCATTGTCCTGTTGAAAAACAAATGATATTCCCACTAAGCCAAAACAAGAAGGGATGGTGTATTTCTGCAGAATACTCTTGTAGCCATGCTGGTTAAGTGTGCCTTGAATTCTTAATAATTCACAAACAGTGTCACCAGCAAAGCACCCGCACACCATAAAACCTCCTCCTCCATTTTGATTTGTTTAACACTTTGTTGGTTACTACATGATTCCATATGTGTTATTTCATAGTTTTGATGTCTTCACTATTATTCTACAATGTAGAAAATAGAAAAAATAAAGATATATAAAAAAAAATACAAAAATGGAATGAGTAGGTGTTCTAAAACTTTTGACCGGTAGTGTACTTAGCTAGCAAATGCAGTTTGCTAGTTTAGCCTACTTAATAAACACCCGGCTTAAACAGAGGGATGCTATGTTAGCTAGCTGGCTATGGCTATCCAACACAATACTAGAACTCTTCCAAGACAAGGTAAGCTTTTGGTTGAACTATTTCTTGCCACTGGGGCCTGCCGGTGTAACTGCCAAACTGCTTACTGACTGTACACACAGTTCTGCATGATTGTAGCGGGTTTACTAACGCATTAGTTTTATTAGCTATGTTGACAATGATGTTACAGCCTACCTACAACAATGTAGGTAGGCTGTGTGTAGCGTTATGATATTATTATGATATGGTTTCATCTGGTCACATACAGCTGATGTGTTGTGCAGGTGAGAGGAGGAGAGCATGTAGATACGAGAAGGAATACAGTGTGGCTGCTATGAAAGTGAACTGCGTTTACGTGTTATCAGATGTGAATTCATTCTGCCAATTCTGTTGAAAAAGGTTTCTTAAACAGAAGCAAACAGAATGAAACGGGGATAAAATACCTGAATTTGTCCAATAGAAACTCTCGTTTTGCAACTGTTGGACTAATGATTACATCCCAAATGTCACGGATTCCCCCGACTAGTAATTGTATTGTATATATGTGCCTTCTGTTCACCATTGTCTTGGTCGGTTATTGTTCCCATGTCCGTTGGTCTTGTGAGTACCTGTGCTTTATTGTTTCGGCGTGTATTGTGTACTCCTTATTACGGGTCTCGTATTGTTGTATTTTTGGGTGGAGTATTAAAAACCCCTATTACATATTCCTGCGCCTGTCTCCAATCATTTATACAGCGTGACACTAGATCAGCTAGATGCAAGCAAGAGGAGTGAGCAAGGCGGTGTTGAATGTGTCAGTTTCTGTCCATTTGTCACTGAATGTCACCTAAAAAAATGTATGGCAACCTGTGTACACCTACTTTGAAAACATTCATAGGCTAGGTTGTAGCAACCTCATGATGGATATATGTCAAATTTGAGTATTGTCACGAACCGGCTCAAAGCCCGTAACAAAAGGGAGACAACATGGAGATAAGGAGTAACAAAACATATATTTATTAAATAAGTAACTAAGTACAACATACAATGGTGTGTGTAATCAGTAGTGTAAGTGAGTGTTTTGCATGCATGAATGTGATAATGCAGGGTGTTGAAAGGTGCCAAAGCAAACAACCAAAAGGCCACCAAGATACACAACAAAATCTAGAAAGGTGTCTGCATAGAGAGAGTCTCCTCCATGAATGGGGAAGTGGTGTATTTATCCTGGGACACACCGGGCCCAGGTGTGTCCCATGTAGCTGACGACCCTCCCAACTCCGCCCACCGGCATCCTAATAAGGAAACAAGAACAAAGAGAGAATACAGCAGACAGAGTGGGAGGGTCGTCACAGTATCATGTAGTATCCTGAACCATCTCGATGTTACATTGAACTGGGTGAATGGAACATGAATGACAGTCATCCAATACGCTGTCATGGAAATAAGGCCATGCTCATGGAAAAAAATGAATTGTCCTCCCTCATCTTCAATGGCACGGACCGCCACTGGTGTCAATAGATTTTTATCAACATTATAATGTTGGAATTCCAAAACATTAAACTTAATCAAGTTTGATTAAGATTATTTCCAACCTCATGATGCCATCTATTTTGTGAAGTGCACCAGTCCCTCCTGCAGCAAAGCACCCCCACAACATGATGCTGCCTCCCCTGTGCTTCATGGTTGGGACGTTGTTCTTCGGCTTGCAAGCCTTCCCCATTTTTGCTGAGTGTACTTTCAGGTTATGTCAATATAGGACTCGTTCTACTGTGGATATTGATACTCTTGTACCTGTTTCCTCCAGCATATTCACAAGGTCCTTTGCTGTTGTTCTGGGATTGATTTGCACTTTTCGCACCAAAGTACGTTCATCTCTAGGAGACAGAACACGTCACCTTCCTGAGCGGTTTGATGGCTGCGTGGTCCCATGGTGTTCATACTTGCGTTCTATTGTTTGTACAGATGAACGTGGTACCTTCAGGCGTTTGGAAATTGCTCCCAAGGATGAGCTAGACTTGTGGCGGTCTACAATTATTTTCTGAAGTCTTGGCTGATTTCTTTTGATTTTCCCATGATGTCAAGCAAAGAGGCATTGAGTGGGCCTTGAAATACATCCACAGGTACTCCTCAAATTGACTCAAGTGATGTCAATTAGCCTATCAGAAGCTTCTAAAGCCATGACATCATTTTCTGGAATTTTCCAAGCTGTTTAAAGGCACAGTCAACTTAGTGTATGTGAACTTCTGACCCACTGGAATTGTGATACAGTGAATTATAAGTGAAATAATCTGTCTGTAAACAATTGTTGGAAAAATGACTTGTGTCATGCACAAAGTAGATGTCCTAACCGACTTGCCAGAATTATAGTTTGTTAACAAGAAATATGTGGAGTGGTTGAAAAACGAGTTTTAATGACTCCAATCTAAGCGTATGTAAACTTCTGACTTTAACTGTCTATACAGTATATATATTTCTTATACCTCTCAGATATAGGACAGACTCTTCAGAAGAAACTTCCTTTAGATAGTATTTTTGGGACTATCTGTTGTTCCATGAAGTGAATCTGTTATTCAATGCATTTGTATGGGGCTAACAGCAGTAAGGTCAAATAACATTTTGCATTCATTTTTATTTTTTTATTTTTGGGGTGGATACTTCAAGAGGTCTTCAAATTCCAAATCAAATAGCAAAATGATCCTTGGTATGACCTTCTTAAAACAATTCCACAGCTTAGTAGAGCCCGCCCCCCAGGCTGTTATATTGATGTCTGATGTCAGGATGTTAATCCCTTTCACTTCTTACCAGACAAGTTTAGCATCAAAAGGTCAACAAGTGCAAATATAACTTTATTCTCCTACACAATCATGTTATGCAGACTTCTTTCAAACGTTATCATGTATGTGATCTGATCAGGAACAAATGTGGTCACAAGCGGTCAGGAAAAACTAATGTCCCTAATCCCCCAGATTACAAAAATTCAGATTCAGTGGGACAAAAATACCCTTGAAAGATGTTGAGTGCTACAAAGGTCTTCTTTGGTTACACCCATTCAGAAGAGTCAATTCATAGAAGTGCATTTTTGTCCAATTTCCCTCTACACGCCACCTCTCCTTAATTACCTTTGAACTTTTTAAAAAGGAAGCGAGAGGGGGACATGGGAGAAAGGACCCAGGATGAGAGCTAATCTAATTAATAAATTGCCATTCTCTTCCTCCGCCTTCTTCTCCTCCTCCTCTCCTTCCACACCTGTTTCCTCATAATCCTCATCCTCCTTTTCTTCCTCATCAGTGTCCTCACTTTGTAAGGTGGGTTCTGTTTTTGATTTGATAATGTCTAAAACAGTAATGCGGTTTGGGTCCCAGACACAGGTCTCTTCTAAACCACTCTTCACCATGCCACAGTTAGGAGGAACCCAGGCTGAGTCGTAACCTTCGTCATGCCATGTCTTCTGCAAAGGGTGGTCTTGGCGGTCTATTTTTTTCACCTTGCCCACATGGACTTTAACTCTGATGACAACCTTCTGGTGTTCAGTGAGGTCCAGGGGGTATCTACTAGCCTTCTCCAGGTCCCGGCTTAGATACACACCCTGCCCCAACATGCCACACTTGGATGGATAAAAAACCTTTGGTCAGGATTTTACATATAGTTTTCTCAAAGGTTCCGTGGTACATTTTGTAGACCCTGCCATTCCGTAGCCTTGCCAGACAGTAAATAAACATCAATAAGCATATCGCATTTAAGTCGAGTATATTGCCAAATAAGATATTTGAGTATTTCAAATAAGGCATTATTATGGATGTTATTGTTGAATATTCTTGGGACTACATTAGAAGAAAACAATCACGTGTCAAGAAATATGTCTATGTGGTGTCTCTGAAAGGTGCACAACCAACCATAATAGTTCCTACACTATTTCCTCATTACAAAAGCATTAACAAGAAGTTGTACGTAACATTGTCTGACCCTTGCTAGGAGAGCACTTATCGGCCCTCTCTTGAACGCAGCTCTCTCCAAACCATCGTTCCTACACCATTGTCCAATTAGAAATGCATTAAGGAGAGGTTGTAAAAGTGTGTACGTCTGACCCTCAGAATAAGAGCTCTTATTGGCCCGCTCTTGAACGCAGCTCTCTCAGCTTCGCCTGACTGCAAGCCAGTCTGGTATTGATTTCTCATTGGCTGATTTGTTTAACGACCCAGAGGCGGTTGTTATTACCTTGTGAGGGAGTAAATTCTGCCTTAACTGCTGTTTGCTGCTTCGATTGGGCATTTTACTGTTTTACAATACCTGCATTTATTGGTTTGTGACTACAGAGAAGTACATTTCAATGCAGGCACTGTAGCTAAAAATAGTCCCGTTTTGAAAAATGGTAATACTCTACTTGATGTATGGACTGTATGAGGATATTGAAATATTAATCTCAGTTCACCCAAAACTAAAGTCTTGCGTAATGGGTCAGCTGCTCGATTAGATTCTGGGTCCAGAAATGTTAAGAGAAGAGATTAAGAGATGCTAGAATGAGGAGCAGAACCTGAACGAGGAGCTTCACCCTCTCTTTGAAAGTTACAGGCAAGCCCCATACCCTTCTGAAATTCGAAAGGTGCTTAACACCTGCGAAATCGTGATTTGTCCAAATAACCAGTGATGAAAAACACAGAACTACTGACGCTCGTTAGCTATCGGTGTCCATAGTATAAAGACAGATCTACGGTACCATGTATGTCTACGTGGTCTGTTCACCAGAGATTATTGACATAATGTTATTGTTCACGGTTGTGATGCTTTCACAAACAAGTATGAAATAACTGTAGTAATTGACTGTTCTGCTCTTGTTGATTCAATATATAAACTAATTTTCATGTAATAACAAAAAGCTAAATCAAATACATTCATGACAAATGGGTCAGCTGTAGCAAATCCATTTCCGTTGTACCTCTGCTTTGAATGTGATCTGCAATACTTTAAATAAATATTTAATCCGACATTTTCTTCCATTGACATGCTCCATTACTTCAAATAGCCTCCTTCCAAAACAGTCTGTGTGCTTGTGTGTGTGTGAAAAAGTGTGGGTGTGTTTGGGTTACAGGTTAGGGTTAAGGTTAGGGGTCAGGGAAATTAGGATTTTGAATGGAAATTAATTGTAGATCATGTTGTGTCTTTTGCTATGCCGGATTAAGTGATATGACATGCTATTCCATAAAATAATTTCTCCTTAATTAATATCACCTGATTGAGCTAATCATGTAAATGTAATTAACTAGATAGTCGGGCACCAAAAAATAATATTTATAGAGCTGTTATCTTCTCAATAAACTCTTAAAGACCTAGTAATATTTTACATCAATAACAGTCAATATCAATCGTCATCTTACTTCAGTCTCATCTGAAAGTTGTAAATTCTTGGTTATCTGCAAGAACCCTGGCTAACATTTTGAATCAGCAATACAAAATTGGGTTTAATCATTTATTTACTAAATACATAACTAATCACACAGAATTACACGTACACATAATGAAATCATAACTTGATTAAAATGACCTCATAAAGGAAAACGTCCCTAGCGGGTGGAACAGATATGACAGCTTGTTACACAAAAGAAAAGGGTCTGGGTTGAGTGAAAGATCGGGAAGACTGAGGAACGAAGGGCGAAGCTGTGCTATCGTAAATACAGTATCTTATGCATTCTAAATTCCACCCATTTGGAAAAGGAAAATGCAATAAATATTTACTCTGAGCTGCGCTTCGGTAGGTTGGTGGTAGATGGAAGGCCGTGTTGCCCAACCGAGTCCTTTGAAGAATGTCTCTGGTTGTCAATTGGATACGTTGTAGTAACGTCATTGTGTGGTAGACGGGATACTCTGTCTGTTCCTTCCTAACCTGCGTTTGCAGCTGCGATTGCTAACTCAACTGCCAGGAGGTATCACTTCTGTAGTGAATTAGAGTTCAAAGTTCATACCATTCGCAACTAAAGCTCACGCTGATGTTGGCTTCGTTCTGTAGTTATTATCTGAACCATTCTGACATCGGACCGTCGTCCTACATCCCCGGAACAGGAAGTTCTATTGTCGTCAAAGGCTTATATAGGAAGGGAGAGGAGGGCGTGTTTGAAAGGTTTTATAGCCCATGTCCCTTCACAGGGGCAGGCCACTGATTGAGCAGCCCTATCTTATGAAAACCCACATCTCACATTTTAGAAGCTAAAATCACATTTCATCCCATCACGAATAATTTCATATTCAAACATTTAAATTGAACAACAATTCCATGTGAATCCGATAACTCTGATGTGTAGACTTTCCACTGTAGAGTTTCATCTTATCATTGATGAGAATGTCTCAGATGACAACCGAACTGACATCATATTCATTAAGTACCACCGCATATGTTCAATTGGTCGGATTACCAGAATATAGTTCATTTCCCCCCACCTTCTGATGTTCCCAGTATCTCTATGTTAACCAAGGGTTTTGCAAATGTAACCTCAGTAGGGTAGAGAGAGGAAAAAGAGGGGAAGAGGTATTTATGACTGTCATAAACCTACCCCCCAGGCCAACGTCATGACAATCCCCATCAAGATAGAAGAACAAAATGTGTGTGTGTGTGTGTGTCTGTGTCTGTGTCTGATTGCCTCTGTATTGGTAAGGCCACAATATCCGTCAATGCGGGTGTCAGAATATGCATTTTCATCAAGGACCCCATGTTCCCTCGTCGTTCCTGTGTGGAGACAGTCTTAACAGGTGAGGAAGCCAGGCAGTGGAGATGGGTGAGTTGGGGGTGGAAGGGGAGACAAACCGTTAGCCAGCCAGGGAGAGGAGGGAGACAGGGGTAGGTATACAAGGGGATTTGGCGTGGCTGTGTGGTGACAGGCCGTCTGTGTGCGGTGCTGGTGGGTGAGCTAGTAGGCACACACACACATTGGGAAACACACACACACACATACACACACACAGAGACGTTTTGGTAACAGCACACTTAGGAAAGCTGGAAAGTGTGTCAGCCCTGACCTTAGAGGATGACCACACAGATTAACAGACCAGGGCTGGACATGTTGCTGCAGTGTGTGTGTGTTTGTGTGTGTGTCTGTGTGAGTACGTGTTATACAGCTCCCCCACTGTGCAAGGATGGAGAAGGGTTGAATAATGTTTTGTGTTGTATTTGTTGTGTTATGATTGTATGAATAATACCCTGTCTGGCTAGACTGTAACACACAGTATAATGTCTGAATACGTAGATAGTCGACAGGCTTAGCTCTGTTTTCAGCCATATTTCTATGGTTGTTATATTGATGTCTGATGTCAGTATGGTAATAGCTTTACCACCAAAGGTCAGCAAGTGCAAAAACATGTTTATTATCCTCTGGCTATACAGTACATGTGAAGCACTTGCAGTCTTCTTTCAACTTATATCAAGTATGATGTACCTGACCAGGAACAACTCTGGGCCCCAAAATATGTGTATCATAACCAGAGCCTGGAGTTTTTCCTGGTCTGGCCATTGTGGTCAGGAAAAAAAACAAATGTCCCTAATCATGACCATTATCATGTCTCACACCTGTGAATCACATTAACGTAAGTAAACATCTACAGAAATTACTTTTCCAAAACAAAAAATTAGCTAACATTTTACAATGATGATGAATTCTGTCCCTCAGCCTGAGAGAGATGTATTAAAAACACCACTGAGTTCATAGAATAGCCTGCTTATCTTCACCATGAGTCCTCCTCTTCCTCATAATCCTCCTCTCCCTCCACCTCCTCTTCTTCATAATCCTCCTCAGTGTCCCCATCCGCTTTCTCCTCTTCCTCTCCCTCCTCCTCCTCCTCCTCAGTGTCCCCATCCACTTCCTCCTCTTCCTCTCCATCCTCCTCCTCAACCTCCTCAGTGTCCCCATCCACTTCCTCCTCCTTCACCCCCTCTCCCTCCTCATCCTCCTCCTCCTCAGTGTCCCCATCTGCTTCCTCCTCTCCCTCCACCCCTTCTTTCTCAAAATCCTCCTCCTCCTCCTCCTTTTCATCAACCCCCTCTTCCTCATAATCCTCCTCCTCTCCCTCTCCCTCCACCCCCTCTTCCTCCTCTTCCTCCTCCTCAGTGTCCTCTTCATCCTCCCCCTCCTCTTCCTCATCAGTGTCCTCACTTTGTAAGGTGGGTTCTGTTTTTGATTTGAAAGTGTCTGAAACAGTAATCCTTTTTGGGTCCCAGACACAGGTCTCTTGTAAACCACTCTTCACCATGCCACAGTTAGGAGGAACCCAGGCTGAGTCGTAACCTTCGTCATGCCATGTCTTCTGCAAAGGGTGGCCTTTGCGGTCAATTTTTTTCACCTTACCCACATTGACTTTAACTTTGATGACAACCTTCTGGTGTTCAGTGAGGTCCAGGGGGTATCTACTAGCCTTCTCCAGGTCCCGGCTTAGATACACACCCTGCCCCAACATGCCACGGTTGGATGGACAAAAACCTTTGTCCATGATTTTCTGTGCAGCCCACCAAGAGGTGCCGTGATACATGATGTAGATTCTGCCATTCCGTGGCCCTGACAGACCCATTCTTCGTGCCCCAGCAGAAGTAGTAAAGTCATCTCTTCTCCACATGGCCATATCCTCCCCAATTGTAAGGAATTCCCTCCCTGACCACAAATAAGTGTGTCAATGCACAATACTGCAGAACTGGATGAGTAAGAAAGGGGAAATTAGTCTGACTAGGTAATATAAATATATAGAAGGAAATAAACTACATTTTACCTACAGCATAACAAAACAGAGTATAAAACAGCTGCAGTTTGAAAAAGTTAAGTTGGATAAAATACTCACCAAAAAACGTCCAAGTTATATGGTTCTATATTAGTTAGTTCACTTAATGACAGATCGGTGTTGATCTCTGAAGGGTGATTCAGGTAAAAGTGATTCACCAGACAGATTACTTTACACCCAAGGAAGTTGTTACTGGTACAAGGTATATAAATAGAAGTTGTCTGTCTTCCTTTCGTTTTCAGTCATACAGGAAGTCACGTGATCAGAGCAGGATGTCTCCTGGCCATATAAGGTAAAAAGGGGCAGTTATTTTGTAATTAGAGTTTACGCCACCCCTTTCTCTCTCTCTCCCTCTCTCTCTCTCTCTCTCTCTCTCTCTCTCTCAAATGGCTGCCTGGTATTTTAATTCAGCACTAGACTCACCCTTCACTGGCTGTATCTGCCTACTGAAGAGACTGGCTTTATGGACAACCATAACTTGCACAAACCACTTTTTAAACTTTGTGTTTGTATTTTTAGTGAAAATGTAGTGTGATGTTTCTAATGATACAGGATGTACCATGTCTCAGTCATTAAGGAGGTTATAACAGAGCTGTTTTATCTAGGGAACAACACATAATGTAATCTTTGTATTTTTAACCAGAATTTAGGCCATGTATTGTAACCAGGGTACAGAGTTTTTCAGCAGACTAAGGCCCAAATGATGAACACTGTATAGTCCCTGTACTGTTCCAGCCAGGGTTGTGTTTCATTATGCAGCCAGCCCTGCGCACTGCGTCTCTTCATAAAGGAGGTGTCAAATGGCCTCTGCAGTAGCTACAGTACTATCCCGGACCGCTATTGGTAACTGGTACAGGATCTCTGCAGACCGCTACTGTGTGTGTGTGTGTGGGGGGGGGGGGGGGGGGGGGGGGGGGGGAATCATCGTTAGCAAGAGTTCAACTAGAATATAGAAGGCAAGTCACACTCTGTTCAATTCCAATTCCTTATCATTTCAGCGCCACATGCGTGTCTGTTACAGTGTTGATTCCAATCCTCTTTAACACCGACTCCTATCCTGCCACAGTGTAGTCTTAAAGTGCCCTTCACAACCCTAATAAGGAAGCCCACAATGAGGTAACGTCTTAGAAAGAGAGAATTGCTAAGTCCTAATGGGGCCTGTTGTCCCCAGGAACCACTGGAGAGATGGACAATACTCTACCCTCATATGGCTTTTAGACAGAATAGAAATATGCCTCTGAGATTAACAAAAGTCACCTTCCACAAGTCTCCCACACCGTATTAATCAGTTTAAGATGATTATGTAAAGGGGAGTAATCCATCTTAATGGAACTGGGCAGATCACAGGAGCCTTTGGGTTGGTGTTACCGTGGGAAAATAGGAGTGTGTGTGTGTGTGTGTGTGTGTGTGTGTGTGTACATGCATTTAGCAGTAATAGGCTGACACACGGTTTCTAATGACTGGCCTATACTGAGGAGCTGGCGCTGGAGCTTTCACATGACCCGATGGTATAACTGACTAGATTAATGTTGTTAGTCACTGGACAGTGGGTTATAAGAGCTGGACAGTGGGTTGGAGAAGGACCAGATGTTATAAGAGCTGGACAGTGGGTTGGAGAAGGACCAGAGGTTATAAGAGCTGGACAGTGGGTTGGGGAAGGACCAGAGGTTATAAGAGCTGGACAGTGGGTTGGAGAAGGACCAGAGGTTATAAGAGCTGTACAGTGGGTTGGAGAAGGACCAGAGGTTATAAGAGCTGGACAGTGGGTTAGAGAAGGACCAGAGGTTATAAGAGCTGGACAGTGGGTTGGAGAAGGACCAGAGGTTATAAGAGCTGGACAGTGGGTTGGAGAAGGACCAGAGGTTATAAGAGCTGGACAGTGGGTTGGAGAAGGACCAGAGGTTATAAGAGCTGGACAGTGGGTTGGAGAAGGACCAGAGGTTATAAGAGCTGGACAGTGGGTTGGAGAAGTACCAGAGGTTATAAGAGCTGGACAGTGGGTTGGAGAAGGACCAGAGGTTATAAGAGCTGGACAGTGGGTTGGAGAAGTACCAGAGGTTAGCAGAGTCGAAATTCTGTGCTGTGAGTGAGAGAATGTTTACTGTGTGGGTTGATGTGACATGAGGGAGAATTTAGTAAATGGAGGCATTTGTGTGATTGCTGGTATCAGAGATTTAGTGTGGAGATGTGAGATGTCCGTTGGAGTCTCAGGGTGTGAATATATACATGCCTGAGTACATGTGTGCCTGTGTCTACGTGTGTGTCACTATCTGTGTGTCTTAACACACCTGGCCTGCAGGGTGGGAATCAGCAGGGGTGTTCCATGTTGTTCCTCTGATGTCACAGTCAGTCCCCCCCTGTGATGCTATTGCAGCAGCATTCTGCAGACAGGGCACTGATTGGACCAGCAGCCTCTCTCTCTCAGTACACTCCTTAGGGACTGGATGGGCTGACACGCTCACTGTGCCTCAAGACTGTCCTCGGGACATTGTGTTCCCATTCGCAGATACTTATACACACACACACACACACACACGCACACAGCCACGCGCATATGGACACACACACACACAGAAAGCTTTCAGTGAGGCTTGTCTACCTGCAGAAAGGCCCAATAGATAACTGCATGTATTGTCATGTATTAGTGGATTCTCTGCATCCTCTGGTGTCATTGATCTAAACTGCATGTGAGAGTGAAAGCCCATCTGTCTGGAAAATCTGAAATCTGAAAATAATCCCCTCTTGCACTGCTGTGGACACAAAATATCAATAGTTTGTCTGTGAGAAGAGCAAACGGTGCATTTAGCCTACACACACACACACACACATGCACACACACACACACACACATACATACATGCACACACACACGCACACACACACACACACACACACACACACACACACACACACACACACACACACACACACACACACTGTACGGTAGCTGATGTTTGGCAAGAGCGTGAACACATGTTAGAAAACAGTTGATAACATATTAATTTCCTGCGGCGCTAAGAAATAAGAATTCAATAAATAAATAATATTAACAGGAAAGCAAGCACTAATTAAAATTGCTATATGAAGTATCGAGAAAAGACACATCCCCAAAAAAACGAACATTGTGTCTCATCTGCCCTCTCCTCCTCCTGTTTAGTCCAAAGCCATTATCTTTGTTCCCCCTCCTTTCCCTCTGTCCTTCCATCTCCCTGTTTTGGTTTGTTTGTTTGATTCATATAAAATGCATTGGTTTTGCATCCATAATTCTCATTAAAACCATCCAAGCCACAATATAATGACTCCCTACATTTTAAATGGCCGTCAATTATCGCTGCGGTAACCTCATTAGTGAATCCGATCACACACACGTTGGGCCGGGCGCTGTCTCAGAGGTGGTGTGTGTGTGTGTTTTTGTGTGTGTGTGTGTATGTGTTCCTCAGACAGAATGCTCCCCTAACGAGGAAAAAAGTGCAAAGTCATTGAGAGGACTCTCTCTCTCTCTCTCTATCTCTCTCTCTACCTATCACACCCTCTATCCCTCAGTTTGCTGATGCTATGTCAGACAGCAGGGGCAATTTCTCCTCTTCATGTAGGAGGAAAGACAGATTGACTATAAATAAGGCATTTTACAGTGATTGAAATAGTTGATATTGATTTCAAGTGAATTAGCCATTGTTTAGCTATATAAGATATGTAGTATTTTAGCTGGACAATACATTGTTAATCCACTTCTTAATGTCGGTCATTAAGGTTAGTTCGAGGATGTGGGCTTTTATTGTGTTAAAACCTTTTACAAGCATCTGACAAATGTTCAGATATTCTCTCAAATCAGTGTGACAAAGCTTAACTGGCGTTCATTTCACGACTGCATTGGAAGCGAAATGACAAATACTGGCTCTCACTATTCTCTGGTTTATTGGGAGTAAGGTCACAGCCAAAATATCTAATTAATTAAATCAATGTATTAATTACCAATCGAGAACAAGTGTCCAGTTACATTAATCAGATGTCAGATGTTCGATGTCAATTCCTTTGCTGGCTGTCATCGTTTTCCTGTCATTGGGGTGTGTTTGTGTGTGTGTGTGTGTGTGTGTGTGTGTGTGTGTGTGTGTGTGTCAGTGGGGTGCAGTGATGGTTCCAGACAGCACTGCCACGTCCCGGGGCCTTAGGGGGCCGTGTTCAGATGTTGGGCAGGATGGATGATGGGGATGTTATCCTCGATTTAGACACCCCCGGGGTGTGGAGACTACAGCCTCTTCAGCATGCAGGTTAGAGATGCAGTGTATGAGAGGACACACACACACACACACACACACACACACACACACACACACGCACTTCCCCTCCGTCTTCCCTCACACCTCCTCAAATCAATATTGAGATTGGATTTGGCTACCCCCCCTTGCTCCTTGGTGGTTCCTTTGATTGGGCTTGGCAGACTGATGTGTTCGGAGGGGGGCGAGGGAAAGTGTGGGTGTGGGTGCGTGTCCTCATCACACTCAACAAGAGCATACTTCTTTCTCTGAAAAGCCCACAAGTACGTCTATTCAAAGAAATATTAGTAGTGTTACTGTGGTAGGGGACTTAGACCGGCATCCATCCACAACAATACAAACATCCTTCAGCTACAAGGGTGTGTATCATGTGAGTTCTACTGAATATGACATATTGCAACCCAAGCTCTGCTCCGCTGGGATATCAGCCATACTAAAAACACCACGCAGGGACTTGTCATGAAATTCTGTTTTTTTGTCAAACACACTGAATTGTGCATATGGGTAAATCAAAACAGACCGATCACTTTGAGTTGTGAATTTGCAAACCTACAGAACCGGTATTGAGAGATGTCTGTGTTCCTTTTAAGGCCAGCTGTCTGTTACTATTTGTCTCAGAAGAGAGAGCTTACATAATACCCTCTACTTCCTATGTTTTTAAGTTTCTGGGCCTGAACTTATTGCAGTGATCCTAGCGTTTCACGGCTTTTCTTATTGGACAAGGTCAGGTAGTCTCTCCCTGTTTCAATCTGTTTTCTTACATTTCCTGCCTAATGAACAACACCCTGATACCCTCCTTCCCTACCATTGTGTGTAGCCGTGAGGCTAGTACATTAAATATGCGCCCCAAATGGCACCATATACCCTACATAGTGCACTACTTTTGACCAGAGCCCTATGGGACTAGGATTGCATTTGGGACGCAACCAATGACTTCAATACTTCCCTTGACCTGTAAGCCGTTCGTTCGATTCCCATCTCCACTAACCACAACTGACGACACACGACTAGCCATTTCCCCTACCGGCACCTGACAACAAGACATCTGTATACAAGCATAAAACGACAGTACCGGTAATACATTCACCACTCCGTAACACCACGTCTGGGACTCTGTATGGGAGAGGTGTAGAGGGCCTGTTAACGGTGGGGATAATTTTTTACATTTTAAGAGGCTTGTTTTGCTATTTGAGACAACCGGGGTCTAGCCTCTTAGGAGAACATGATGAAGAGGTTTCCCACCTGGAAGGGTAGGTGATCTGTGGGTTCGCCACACAGACCGTTTATTGTCCCACACTTTTTAAACCCCATAATGGTCAACTAGCTCTGTCATGATATAACAACAGATTTAGATTGCTTGCGTTCCAATTAAATCGATATCTCTCATTAAATTAAATGCACGGCAATACTTGTTCAGCGGTAACTACTGCCACCATTGATCTGACGGTATGACACATCAACAACAACCAATTAAAGCTACGTCGCTATATAAGAGATCTACTGTACCCTCTATATTATGTGAACTGATCTATAACACAGCCCTTCACATGTTATTCTGCTGTATGATAGTCTTCCTCCTTTGTTTACCGCTGCCCAGCCAGGAGAAAATCAATACCAAGCCTTTGACAGGTCCCTAAACAGCCCAGCCTCCAATATTTACTGGTGTCGAGGTGCAGCCCTGCTTTGTCCCATCTCCATCTCCATCACTCCCTCCACCCCAGGTTGATATTTCTGCCCCAGTCGGGTCACTTCATCACTGGGTCTGACATGCTGACAGATCCCACACAGACTGAAGGGATGGAGAACTGGCCTGGTTCTCTCCTCCTGCTATCAGCCATCATGGACACACACACACACACACACACACACACACACACACACACACACACACACACACACACACACACACACACACACACACACACACAAAGACACACACACACATGAACACACACAAAATCCCACAGAACACACACACACACACAGAGACACACACACAGGCATGCACACAGCTCTAACCATCACGACCTGGGCCTGTTTAATCGATGCAGAGCCAAATGGGTCCTGGAAAAAGCCATTTAGTGGTGTGTTGTTGACACGGCAACTCTCAGACATTCAGACGGCTGGTTTGATGATAAAGCTTCCTGTCTGAAAAGAGAGGGAGGAGGGAGGGAGGGATGGATGGAGCATCAGGAACAAGGACGCAGAGAGAGAGATGGGACACATGAGAGAAGGAATCTGGGGCAGGGGAGAGGCTGTGTGTTGTGGCGGGGAGGGGTGTATGTGTGAGATCAAAGGAGGTATCAGAGGAGCATAGGGGGATTAAAGGGTGTGTGTGTGTGTGTGTGTATGTGTGTGTATGTGTGTGTGTGTGTGTGTGTGTCTGTCTGTCTGTCTGTCTGTCTGTCTGTCTGTCTGTCTGTCTGTCTGTCTGTCTGTCTGTCTGTCTGTCTGTCTGTCTGTCTGTCTGTCTGTCTGTCTGTACGTACAGACAGACAATCACAGGGTCACAGAGTGTGTGTCATATCCTCTAACCAGACATCTAAAAAGCTCCAATGTCAAATTTGCCAAAGAACTGGGAAATGTCACTGTGTTGGACCCAAATCAAAATCTAGCTCTATCGTTTCCACCAGGGAGGCAGTGACCTCTGTGATTCTCAGGAGAGATACAGTATATTTGATGTGAATAGAGAAAGACGCAGGTTGTGTTTATGTGCGTATGCAGATATAGTACAATGCATTTTACAAAGACCTTTGGCACGTGGAGAGAGAGAGAGAGAGAGAGAGAGAGAGAGAGAGAGAGAGAGAGAGAGAGAGAGATCTGAGGATAGAAATAGAGAGGGATGAGAGAGAGATCTGAGGATAGAAATAGAGAGGGATGAGAGAGAGATCTGAGGATAGAGATAGAGAGGGATGAGAGACAGAAACTGATTGACAGAGAGAAAAACTACAGTGTGCTGTCAGTGTCAGTGCCACATTATAATGATGTGTCCTTGTGTTAATGTTTGTGTAAGTCTTTTTTGCGTGTACATGTGCACGCCCACACAGGGGGAATATGATGAAAACTAAGACAGAATTTAGCCTGATTGACAGTTACTTATCTGAGCCTGTGAAGGCTGGCTGATGTTACATGAGAGAGGCCTGAGAGAGTGAGACAGAATGAGAGAGGTAGAGGGAAACAGAATGAGAAGTGGAGGGAGACAGAATGAGAGACAGAAAGAGAGAGAGCTAGCTAGCTAGCCATGTTGTTGTGCTGTCTGGATCAGTCAAATGCTAGATAAGGACATTGTAGGGGGAAGGGAAGGGAGATATGTGTTATGACATTTGCCTTACATGGGCCCCTCCCTCTCTATCTCTCTCTACCTCTATCCCTCCTTTTCTCTTTAACGTCCCTTACCTCTCTCTCTCTTTTTTCTATCTCTCTTCCTCTCTATCAACATTGAGAGATAAGCCCAAACAAATCTGCCAAAGCCTTTGCCTGCCTGCCTGTCTGTCTCATTGGAAAGATACCTGTTCCTCCTCATTCCATCAGACACTAATGACATGTTGAAGTACACCACACAGATGAACAGATTATGGTGTGTGTGTGTGTGTGTGTGTGTGTGTGTGTGTGTGTGTGTGTGTGTGTGTGTGTGTGTGTGTGTGTGTGTGTGTGTGCGCGTGCGTGCGTGCGTGCGTGCGTGCGTGCGTGCGTGCGTGCATATGTGCGTGTGCTTGTGTGTGTGTGTGTACACCTGAGAATATGAATATCTGACCCATCGTCCCCTGGTATTTTAAAAACTTCAAAATGATCTCATCAGTGAATACTGTGTATTGAATTGCAACTCCTGGGTGCCGTTGCCCCTGCCAAAGCAGATGGCGTTAGGTGTAATGTATAATAATGAACTGTCGTAGGTGTATTGATGGAGATGGTTATTCCTATAACCTTAGAGCTCTTTGACTGAGTCACCAGAAAGGTACTGTGGGCCCCATGGAACACATTATTACTCCGTGTGAAAGTCACATTCTCTGAAATCATTACCGAAATGCACTGCAGTTCATTTTTCCCAGTCGCCTCATTCTTCTCCAACTTGCAATGTAATGTACTCAGCATACAATACATATTTTTTGGCAGCTCTTGCATATCGCTTTTGGTACATGGGGATACGTTGTTTCTGTGGCAGTGGGAGATGCACGATTGTTTCCAGGATATTTTTAGGGGTTAATTTAAAGGCACAAAGAAAATGGACTTGCGATGACGTGTCACGACCTGTAGGATACAGAGCTGTCCTGAATATCCCCCCGGGATACATCATGGCTTTCATTTCAGGGCCCCGCAGCTAAAGTACCATAGTGAAATGATCCGAAATTGAGGTTTATTTCTCTGTAGGGCTATTTGAGTCTGTGGCCCTGTGCCTAATTTGTCACTTTGTGAGTAAGAAGCAAAATGGTACCACAGGTTGAATCCTGAAGCCCAATGGAGTTTGGTTGCAGTATTTGGGAGAAAGTCCTCACCACATGACAGATGGATTAGCTTTGCAGTTATACTACACAAAATGTACAGAAAATGGCTATTTATTGCTAGCCATATCGGTATGTTCTCCCTTTCGTACTGAAACCATTTAGGCCTATCGATGTCACAAGCTAGTCAAAGTCAATTTGTTCATTAAGTTAAATCTATAGCCATGTAATGCACTAGTCTATAAGCTGAACCTATAGATATCATGTTAAAAGTGTATTTGTTCATTGAATCTGCCAGTAATAGGAGAGAGAGTTAGCATTATCGCTAAGCAAGTGTATGTCAACATCAGTTAGCATTAGCGTTTAAAGGGAGTGACAAGATATAAAGCGCAGCTGTTAGCTAGCTAGTCATGTTGTTGTGTTGTTGAGTTCAATCGAATGCTAGATAATGACATTGTAAGGGAATGGGAAGGGAGGTTAGACACAGTGCAACAACGCGAAGCACAGTGGTGTTTTAGTGTTTAATCGACAGATGGTGGGCGGGAAGAGGATGGCCTATAGCTTCAGCTTTGCTCATCACTGCTTCCAATGGAGGGAAGCTTTCGTTCTAGTCATTCGATTTTTGAGAGAGATAGCTTTGAATGTTTACGGAAATTAAAGGCAATATACTGTATATTGCGGTTCATCAGTTCGGCTAATCACTTTGTCCACTCACTGTGTGCTTTGTTTCTGAGGTTGTTGTGAAGCTATCTAAAGGCCAGATCTGTTCTGGCAGACTGACAATCGGCCAGAAGGGCATTTTCCATCATTAGACAATGCCAATTCCTTATTCCACTGGTAAGTGTTATCTCATCCAGTACAAGTGACATTATCTTGTTGCAATACAGTGGCGAAAATCAAACCGAATTCATTAGTTGACAAATATCAATAGGGGCTATTTTCCTTGGTTAGGCATATAATACACTTGAGCAAATGATGTCATAGTCACCCGAGCTTTAGGCTGGCCACTCTCCCACATCTAGAAGAGACAGAGGTCTTTTCCTCCCACCTTCCCTTCCTCCATCCTCGCTTTTCACTGGTGGGTCACTTCTTCCCTCCTTCCCTCACTCCATCGCTCCTTTTCAGTGGTGGTTCTCTTCATCCCTCCTTCCCTCACTCCATTTCTCCTTCTCAGTGGTGGGTCTCTTCCTCCCAGATCAACCCCCTGCTCTTCTCTATCTGCAGCTCCCAGTCACAACATATCAACCTGTGATAATAACAGTATGCCACTGCCGCACCTAGCTTCCTGTCGCCTTGCCATGCCACGTGAGAGCTTCCTCTGCCCACCCACACCTGAGAGAGAGGGGGATGAAGGGGGTGAGAGAGAAGAGGAGGAGACAGAGAAATGGGTCGAGAAATCGAGAAAGGTGTGGCTGTGAAGTTGTGAGGTTCTACCATGAGAGATTGCATCTGACATCCAACATTCGGTGTGGAAGTATCATTCCTTGCTCGTCCTCAACACTAGTCAGAAAAAGTTCAACTTTACAAAAACACTGTTTAGTCCCACAGTTACAAAACAAGCTGACCTCTCATGCATTAATACACTGGCAAATTTGGGGTATTTGGTATGTTATTCGGATCCACATTAGCTGTTGCAAAAGCAGAAGTTACTCTTCCTGGGGTCCACACAAAACATGAAACATGACATAATACAGAACATTAATAGACAACAGCTCAAGGACAGAACTTCATAAATAAATAAATACAAAAGGCACATGTAGCCAACATATCAATACATACTCACAAACTATCTAGGTCAAATAGGGGAGAGGCGCTGTGCCGTGAGGTGTTCCTTTATCTGTTTTTTGAAACCAGGTTTGCTGTTCACTATAGCAATACGAGATGGAACGGAGTTCCATGCAGTAATGGCAATATATAATGCTGTACACTTTCTTGAATTTGTCCTGGGTTTTGGGGTGTGAAAAGACCCCTGGTGTGTATGTGTGTATGTCAGAGCTGTGTGTAAGTTGACTATGCAAACAATTTGGGATTTTCAACACATTCATGTTTCTTATAAAAAATAAGTGATACTTTTAGTCTCTCCTCAACTCTTTACTCTTAACCAAGAGAGACTGACATATTTAGCCCTCTGATTACATTGAAGAGCCGCTCTGTTCTGAACCAGCTACAGCTTAACTAGGTCTTTCCTTGCAGTACTCGACCACAAGACTGAACAATAATCAATATAATACTAAACTAGAACCTGAGGACTTGCTTTTTGGAGTGTGGTGTCAAAAAAACAGAGCATCCAATATGTTTTGACCATGACAGTTTACAAACTAAGGTAACACCAATTAATTTAGTCTCCTCAACTTGTTCAACAGCCACACCATTCATTACCAGATTCAGCTGAGGTCTAGAACTTAGGGAATTATTTGTACCAAATACAATGCTCTTAGTTTTAGAGATGTTCAGGACCAGTTTATTACTGGCTACGCATTCCAAAACAGACTACAACTCTTTGTTAAGGGTTTTAGTGACTTCATTAGCTGTGGTTGCTGATGCATGTATGGTTGAATCATCAGCATACATGGGCACACATGCTTTGTTTAATGCCAGTGGCAGGTCATTGGTAAAAATAGAAAAGAGTAGAGGGCCTAGAGAGCTGCCCTGCGGTACACCACACTTTACGTGTTTGACATTAGAGAAGCTTCCATTAAAGAAAACCCTTTGAGTTAAGTTAAATAGATAGCTCTGAATCCACGATATGACAGAGGTTGAAAAGCCATAACACATACCATACAACAGGTTATGGTCAATAATATCAAAGGCTGCACTGAAATCTAACAGTACAGCTCCCACAATCTTCTTATTATCTTTCTATAAGCATGCTGAAAGTCTTTTGTTAATTTGTTTATAGAGAAATAGCATTGTATTTGGTCAAACATCATTTTTTCCAACCGTTTGCTAAGAGCTGGCAGCAAGCTTATACAGTATGTCTGCTGTTAGAACCAGTAAAGGCCACTTTACCACTCTTGGGTAGATGAATGACTTTGGCTTCCCGCAAGGCCTGGGGACAAAGACTTTCCTCTAGGCTCAGATTAAAGATATGACAGATGGTAGTTGTCAATGCCAGGAGGTTTGTCATTATTGATCGAGAACAATAATTTTTCCACTTCTCCCACACTAACTTTACGAAATTCAAACTTAAAATGCTTTTATTTCATGATTTGTATTTTTATGCATTAATGCAATGGCTCACTGTTCATTGTTGGCATTTCCTGCCTAAGTTTGCCCACTTTGCCAATAAAGTAATCATTAAAATAATTGGCAACATTAACTGTTTTTGTGATGAATAAGCCATCTAATTCGATGAAAGATGCAGTTGAATTTGTGTTTCTGCCCATAATTTCATTTAAAGTGCCATCCAAAGTTTAAATCATTTGTCTTGACATCATAATACAGTTTCTTCTTCTTTTTGCTGCGTTTTAGTCACATCATTTCTCAGTTACAGTCGACCAGTCAGATGTGCAGCCAGACTTATTAGCCACTCCTTTTGCCCCGTCTCTTTCAACCATACAGCTTTTCAATTCCTCATCAATCCATGGCGCCTTAACAGTTCTACCAGTCAGTTTCTTAACAGGTGCATGTTTATCATTAATTGGAAGAAACAATTTCAGAAATTCATAAAGTGCAGCGTCTGGATGCTCCTTTTAATCACATCAGACAAACAAATATTTTTAACATCATCCACATAAAAGTAACAGCAAAATATTTTGTGTGATTTCCTATATACTATTTTAGGCCCAGCTTTTGGAAATTAGGTTTTCCTGGATATAGCCACTATATTGTGATCCCTGCATCCAATGGGTATGGATACAGCTTTAGAACAAAGTTCTACAGTATTAGTAAAAATGTGATCAATACATGTGAATGATGTTGTTCCTGTAGTGCTTGTAAACACCCTGGTAGGTTGACCCTGGTAACCCGAACCAGATAACAGGCACTGGTTACAGTGAGAAGCTTCCTCTTGAGCGGACAGCTTGATGAAAACCAGTTAATATTCAGGTCCCCAAGAAAGTTTACATCACATACACTATCAAGCATTTCATACATATTATTTAGATACTGACGGTTAGCACTTGTTGGCTTATAGCAACATCCCAAAAGAAAAGGCTTTAGATGTGCCAAGTGAACCTGCAACCACAACACTTCAATAACACTTGACATGAGATTGTGTCTAAGCATTACAGCGATATGGCTCTGAATATATACAGCAACACCTCCCCCACAAGCATTTCTGTCTCTTCTATAGATGTTATATCCTTGTATTGCTACTGCTGTATCATCAAATGAATTATCCAAGTCTCAGAAATGGCGAATATATGAATGTTAACTGATGTTAGCAAGTTATTGATTTTGTTAACCTTGTTTCTAAGGCTGCATATTACTATGGGCTATTTTTAGTGCTTTCCTGGGTAGCTTATCAGAGATAGACATGATACTGAAAAGAGCAAACAAAGCAAGAGAAAAAATATACATTCAGCAGTCCATGAATCAATTGGTGTGTGTGTGTGTGTGTGTGTGTGTGTGTGTGTGTGTGTGTGTGTGTGTGTGTGTGTGTGTGTGTGTGTGTGTGTGTGTGTGTGTGTGTGTGTGTGTGTGTGTGTGTGTGTGTGTGTGTGTGTGTGTGTGTGTGTGTGTGTGTGTGTGTGTGTGTGTGTGTGTGCGTGCGTGTGTGTGCGTGCGGGGTTGAAGCTACGAACACATAGGCTTGGCTTGCTCATCCCTTCCAGGCTTATGGGAGGGAGCGTGGACAATGAGCCTGTCATAGCAGATGTAAGCAATGTCCCCACGCTCTCTGGCAGCTTTCATGGCTGGGATAAGTTATTTCCTCTTCTGGAGCACAGCTTCAGGATAGACCTCATTGAGGAAGATATACGTTCCTCTCAAGTTCTTGGTTCTTTCCAGAACTGCTACCCCTGAACCTCAGGTACTTGACCACTATCAGCCTGGGCCTGTCACCTGGGCCGGTGGTGTTTTTTCCAGTACTGTGGGCGCGCTCCACCTCAATCTTCCTGTGGTCCATCTTCAATTTCTCAGAGATCGTTTCCCTCACTTTGTCCTCAGGTCTCATGTGGAGATTCTGCAATTCCGTCCACAACCATGTTATTCTGCCTTGATAATCCCTCCCTCAATCCTGATTTATCCGTCATTGTTATCATGGATTCACACACAGAACTGATGTCCTCTCTCAATGACTTAAGATTGTTGTCATCTTGCCGTTCTCCTGTTTCAACTCATTGAGCTGACCTTAACAGAACTGCAAGCTGTTCTTCAGGTCCTGGACCTCTCTGGTCAGCTCGTCCATTCTTTTATTAGTTGAATCCACAAGTATTTGGACAAAACACTTGAAGCTCTTTTCTTGTTGTTGTAACAACTGCTTGTAGATCTCTTTTTGTTCGTTTAAAAGATCCTTCACCTGTGATAGAGAGACACCACTGTCCTCAACAGTTAGAAACCATGGTATTTGTCATGGTATCTAGCAACGTAGGTTACACTGTTACTCCTCGCAATTCCAGACAGGGCAGGTCACAGGGAAGATTGAACACAACAAACAGCAGGTATCTGGACAGCCACAATGGCTAACCACATCACGGGCTGCGTTCAAGCCCTCAAGAAACGCTAGCTTGATAGGCAGCTAGCTAGCATCTCCTCAAACCCGGCCTTGGACGGCAGGATCACTGGACAGAGAGAAGCAGGTCCCAGCAACTGATGCCAACTGTGTCGCGGGGTCCTTAGTAGTAACTAAAAAAAGTTAGTAGCTAGCTGAAAAGTTAGCTAGCTACTAAGAAATGTTTCAATACACTTTGAAAACAACAAACTTTCCAAAACAAACCGAGTTCTCCCTTGTTTCGCGTTCAACAGTGACAAAGTGGAGAAATCATTGTCTTATTTACCAACCATCATATACTGTATGAAATATAAATATATATATATATATAAATGGCCTATAGATACTATGCCCAGTAGTCCTCCCTCCTATCAATGTGTGAAGTGTTCCCACCAGCAGGGAAAAAGCAGCTTGTTGTAATATTTTTTCCTCCTCCATTTACCGGACACACACACCACACACACGCCACTCCTCCAGCTAGAGGATATATACGACGAGGAGGATTTGGTAATGAGAGATCTGTATCTCCTACAGCCATTAGCCACGGCGGCGCTAACAGTCATTAGAATAGGTAATTAATTAGCTGCTATTGTTCTCGAGAATAATTGTTAACAAAATGTGCCTTATATCCGACTATGTTTGACCTACAACTAGTAAAAACGTGTTTATGTTCTGTTGTGTGGTATAGATAGGGGGTAGTAGTCAGTTGTGTAGTTTTGTACTGTGGGGGGGAGGTGTTTCTGGTTCATCATTGGGGAATTATAGCACAGAGATCAGAATGGGGTGTTGTTGTTGTACGTGTGGTCATGTGAGGGGCTAGCAAAGGCTATAACCAGGGCCTAGATTTGATCCTGGTCAGGGAAAACCTCCTGGCTGCCATGTACAGTGCCTTCAGAAAGTATTCAGACCCATTGACTTTTTCCACATTTTGTTACATTACAGCCTTGTTCTAAAATGGATTAAGCAAAAACATTTCCTCAGCGATCTACACACAACACATCATGATGACAAAGAACAAAAACAGAAATACCTTATTAACATAAGTATTCAGACCCACATGACAGCCCACTTGGAGTTTGCCAAAAGGAACCTAAAGACTCTCAGACCATGAGAAACAAGATTCTCTGGTCTGATGAAAGCAAGATTGAACTCTATGGCCTGAATGCCAAGCATCGCATCTGGAGGAAACCTGGCACCATCCCTACGGTGAAGCATGGTGGTGGCAGCATCATGCTGTGGGGATGTTGTTCAGCAGCGGGGACTGGGAGATTAGTCAGGATCTAGGCAAAGATGAATGGAGCAAAGTACAGAAAGATCCTTGATGAAAACCTGCTCCAGAGTGCTCAAGACCTCTGACTGGAGCGAAGGTTCACCTTCCTACAGGACAACAACCCTAGGCATACAGCCAAGACAACACAGGAGCGGCTTCGCGACAAGTATCTGAATGTCCTTGAGTGACCCAGCCAGAGCCTGGACTTGAACCCGATCAAACATCTCTGGAGAGACCTGAAAATAGCTGTGAAGCAATGCAATATGTGCTTTTTACACTATACATTTTCCCTGACACTCAAAAGTACTTGTTACATTTAAAATGCTCAGGCAGGAAAGCAATATGGTCCAATTCACGCACCTATCAATATAATGCTTTGTCATCCCTTCTGC